>NW_022651087.1:0-49833 GCF_004027225.2 Strigops habroptila
CCACCTATGGCTCCCACCCCCTATCTATGGTTCCCACCCCCATCTATGGGTCCTGCCCTATTTGTGTGGATCCCGCCCCATAAGTGTGGCTCCCGCTATGGGGGTCTTTACACATCCCACCCCACAAGTGTGGGTCCCACCCCATAAGTGTGGGTCCGGCCCCATGGCTGACCGGCGCCGCCGTCGCGGAAGCCCGCCACGTGCAGGCTGTACCCGTCCTCCTCGGCGCTGACGGCGCGCGGGGACAGCGCGAAGGAGCCGTACGTGGCGGCGGCAGAGTTGTTCTCGAAGTCCTCGAGCTCCACCCGCAGCTCGTACGGGGCCTGCAGCGTCAGCAGGTGCAGCGTCTGCAGCCCTGGGGGTTATGGGGCAGCTATGGGGCAGCTATGGGGCACAGCGGGGCGATGGGGTGGGATATGGGCTGGGATATGGGGCACACCCGCAGCTCGTACGGGGCCTGCAGCGTCAGCAGGTGCAGCGTCTGCAGCCCTGGGGGGCAGGATGTGGGGCAGCTATGGGGTGGGATATGGGCTGGGATATGGGGCACACCCGCAGCTCATACGGGGCCTGCAGCGTCAGCAGGTGCAGCGTCTGCAGCCCTGGGGGGTTATGGGGCAGCTATGGGGCAGCTGTGGGGCAGCTATGGGGCACAGCGGGTCTATGGGGTGGGATATGGGCTGGGATATGGGGGTGGGATGCCCCCTGTGGACCACTTATGGATCTCTATGGGTCCCTATGGTCTCTATGGGTCCCTATGGTCTCTATGGGTTCCTATGGATCTCTATGGAGTCTCTATAGTCTCTATAGGTCCCTATGGGTCTCTGTGGGTCCGTATGGGTCTCTAGGAGTTCTTATGGTTTCTATGGGTCTCTACGGGTGTCTATAGGTTTCTATGGGTGTCTATGGGGTCTCTATGGTGTCTATGTGCCTCTGTGGGTCTCTATGTATCTCTATGGGTTTCTATAGGTCTCTATGGATCCCTATGTATGTCTATGGGTCCCTATAGTCTGTATGGGTCCCTATGATGTTTATGTGTCTATATAGTCTTTTTAGGTCTCTATAGGTGTCTATAGGTCTCTATGGGTGTGTATAGCTGTCTATGGGTCCCTGTGGTCTCTATTTGTTCTTATGGTCTCTATGTGTCCCTATGGGTGGCTGTGGGTCTCTATGGGTGGCTGTGGGTGGCTGTGGGTCCCGCTATGGGTCCTTATGGGTCGCCGTGGGTCCCACTATGGGTCTCTATGGGTGGCTGTGGGTCCCTATGGGTTGCTGTGGGTCCCGCTATGGGTCCCTATGGGTGGCTGTGGGTCTCTATGGGTTGCTGTGGGTCCCGCTATGGGTCCCTATGGGTGGCCGTGGGTCTCTATGGGTTGCTGTGGGTCCCGCTATGGGTCCCTATGGGTGGCCGTGGGTCGCGCGGTGGGTCGCTGCGCTCACCGAGCCAGTACTCGCCGTCGGCCCGGCCGAAGCCGCGCCGGTAGTCGTTCCAGCCGCGGAAGAAGCTCACGGAGCCGTTGAACCTCTTCTGGAACACCTGCAACGCGGGCACCCATGGGTGCTGGGGGGCCCAGGGGGGGTATGGGGGGTGTGGGTGCTGGGGGGGCGTGGGGGGGATGGGGCCCAGGGGGGGTATGGGGCCCATGGGTGCTGGGGGGCGTGGGGGGGATGGGGGGCATGGGTGCTGGGGGGGGTCCATGGGTGCTGTGGGGCACCCATGGGTGCAGTGGGGGGGCACCCATGGGCGCTGGGGGGCAGGTACCGTCCACACGTGGCCCTCGGTGCTCATGTCGCAGTAGACGGGGACGGGGGCCCCGTCGCGCCCCCCCGGGTAGATGAGGTGGACGCCGTCGCTGCGGGAGCCGCCGGCGTGGACGTCGTGACAGTCGCGGGGGGCCAGCGGCGGGCAGAAGGGGGGCGCTGCCAGCAGGGACACACCCACGTCGCGATATAGCCGTGTCGCGATATAGCCGTGTCGCAATATACCCATGTCGCAATATACCCATGTTGCGATATACCCATGTCGCAATACTCCCAGATCCCCGTGTCGCGATATGCCCATGTTGCGATATGCCCATGTCGTGATATACCCATACCACGATACTCCCATGTCCAAATATACCCATGTCACGATATACCCAGATGTCCATGTCACGATATACGCATGTCAAGATATAACCGTGTCGTGATATATCGATGTCACGATACACCCGTATCACTGTGTTGCAATATACCCATATCTCCATGTCACGATATCCTCATGTCACCATGACCCCATGTCACAATATACCCCTCTCGCTGTGTTGCGATATACCCGTATCCTCACGTTGCGATACAACCATGTCCCAATATCCCCATATCGCCATGTCCCCGTGTCCCCATGTCGCAATATATGTATGTCACGATATCCCCATGTCCCCATATCCCCATGTTCCCATATCGCCATGCCCCTGTGTCCCTATGTCGCAATATCCCCATGTCACGTTATCTCCATGTCGCGATACCCCCATGTCGCGATCCCCCCCCCCCCCGTGGCGTTCCCCGGGGCTCACCGTGGGGGTCAATGGGCTGCCCCTGCCCCAGCGCCACCAGTCCCACCAGCACGGCCAGACCCAGCGCCTGCGGGGCCAGACGGGGCCATAGGGGGCCAGATGGGGGGTATGGGGGGGTATGGGGCGCTATGGGGCCATGGAGGGAGCATACGGGGGGGGAGGGGACACTTGGGGGCTCATATAGGGGCTGTATGGGGGGGGTGAGGAGCCATATGTGGGGCTATGGGGCCATATAGGGGCCATAGAGCAGGGGAGCTATGGGGCCATATAGAGGGAGTTATGGGGCATGGGGGGGCTATTGGAGCATATAGGAGCTATATGGGGGGGGGAACAGGGGCCATATGTGGGGCTCAGAGGATGTGGGGGGTTCCGGAGTGGCTCCAAGGCCATATAGGGTCCATATAGGGGCTATGGGGCCATATAGGGGCTACATCGGGGGCTATGGGGCCATATAGGGGCTATATCAGGGGCTATGGGGCCATATAGGGGCTATATCGGGGGCTATGGGGCCGTATAGGGGCTATATCGGGGGCTATGGGGCCATATAGGGGCTATATCGGGGGCTATGGGGCCATATAGGGGCTATATCGGGGGCTATGGGGCCATATAGGGGCTATATCGGGGGCTATGGGGCTGAATAGGGCAGGTTATGGAGCATGGAGGTATGTGGGGAGGGGCTTGTGGGGCTCTATAGGATCCCTATAGGGGCTGTATAAGGGGGCTGAGGGGTATATGGGGGGGATTAGAGGCTATGGGGGGGGGCTGAGGGCCCTATGGGGGGGGTAAGGACCCTATAGGGCCCTATGGGGGGGTGGGGTCCCGGTTACCTCCATGGCGGCCGGAGCTGCTGTGGATGGAGCGGGAAGGGGCCCCTATAGGGGTGTCGGGAACAATGGGGGCCCCTATAGGGGGAAATAGCCTTAACCCCGCCCCTTTATAGGGGAAGGAGGCTGAGCCCGGCCTCTCTATAGGGGAAAGAGCCCCCAGATCACGCCCTATAGGGCCCTACACCATTAAACCCGCTACTCTATAGGGGCTACACCCTTAAACCTGCCCTTCTATAGGGACTCTATGCTTAACCCTGCCTTTCCATAGGGTCTATGGCCTTATTTGTGCCCATCTAGAGGGGCAGTGCCCTTTAGGCTTAGCCCCGACCGTCTATAGGGTCTGTAGCTTATTTCTCTCCCACCTATAGGGTGTATACCATTAACCCTGGCCCTATATAGGGGAAACGGCCTTGATTTTGGCCCCTATAGGACCTTTAGCCTTAACCATGCCCATCTATAGGGCCTTTACCCTTAGCCCCGCCCATCTATGGGGTCTATAGCGTTAGCCCCGCCCATCTATAGGGTCCACACCCTTAGCCCCGCCCCTCTATAGGGCCCTATAGCCCCAGCTCAGCCCCTCAGTCCCCCCTCACAAGATGGCGGCCGCGCGCAAGGCACGCCGGGAAATGTAGTTCCTCGGCGGAGCCTCCCCCATAGAGAGCAATGGGAAGAGCGACTACAAGTCCCGTCGCCCCTCGCGCGCGGGCAGACACCGGCAGAGCCACAAGATGGCGGCCGCGCGCGGAGCACCCTGGGAGTTGTAGTCCGCCTGCCCACGGCGCCCTATGGGGAAGACGGGTCCGGAGAACTACACTTCCCGTCGTGCCTCGCGCGTCGCCCCGGGGTCCGCGCATGCGCATTGGGCGCGGCTGGACCCTCTCGCTGTCGGCCGGAAGAGGAGGCGGCGTCGCGTGGCGTCGCTTCGCGTTCCGGTTGTTCGGGCCTCGGCGGCCGCGGACAAACCTCGTTGGACCCCATCGGAGCCGGTGAGGGCGGGGGGGGCGTTCGGTGGCCGTTAATGGCCGTTAGTGGCCGTTGGAGACCGTTAGTGACCGTTGGGGGGGGGGGGGGGGGGTGCGAGGGTTCCTGAGGGGAAATGGCGGTTCCCGAGGGAGAAAGGGGCGAAAAAGGGGGGTTGAGGTGGGGAAATGGGGGTTTTGAGGGGGAAAAAAGGGGGTTTTGGGGGGTTGGGGGTGGAAAAATGGGGTTTGGGGAGGGAAAAATGGGATCGGGGGGGTTTGAGGGGGGAAAATGGGGGTTTTGGAAGGGAGGGAAAATGGGGGGTTTGGGAGGGGAAAAGGGGGATTTGGGAGGGGAAAAATGGGAGTTTGGGGCTTCATGAGGGAGAAAGGGGGGTTTTGAGGGAAAAAGTGGGGTTTAGGAGAGGAAAGGGGGGTTTGGGGGGGGAAGTGGGATTTATGAGGGAAAAAGTGGGGTTTTGGGGAAGAAAAGTGGGATTTATGAGGGGAAAGGGGGGGTTTTGGGGGGAAAAGTGGGGTTTATGAGGGAAAAAGTGGGTTTTATGTGGGTGCAAGTGGGGTTTGGGGTAGTTTGGAGGGAAAAAGGGGAGAGAGGGCAAAAATGGAGGTTTTTAGGGCAAATTGGGGGGTTTTGAGGGAAAAAGTGGGATATTTGAGGTGAAAAGGGATTTTTTAGGGGAAAAAGTGGGGTTTATAGGGGAAAAGTGGGATTTGTAAGGGGAAAAGTGGGGTTCGTGAGGGAAAAAGGGGGGTTTGGGGGAAGAAAAGTGGGTTTTATGAGGGGAAAGGTGGGAGTTTGGGGGGATTCTGAGGGGAAAAGCGCGGTTTATAGTGTTAAAAGGGAGATTTTTATGAGGGGAAAAAGGGATTTTGTGTGGGAGAAGGTGGGGTTTGGGGGTAGTTTTGAGGGGAAAAGTGGGATTTATGAGGGAAAAAGTGGGTTTCAAGGGAAAAAATGGGAGTTTAAAGGCATTTTATGAGGGGGAAAGTGGGGAGTTTGAGGCAAATTGGGGGGTTTTGAGAGAAAAAGTGAGTTTATGGGGGGGAAAAATGAGAGTTTTGGGATTTGTGAGGGGAAAAGTGGGATTTATGAGGGAACAAGTGGGATTCATGTGGGAAAAAATGGGATTTATGAGATGAAAGTGGGGGTTTTGAGGGGAAAAGTGGGGTATTGAGGGAAATGGGGTTTTGGGGAGAGAAGTTGGTTTTATAACGTAAAATAGCAGATATTATGAGGGGGAAAAGGGATTTTAGGGGGGAGAAATTGGGGTTTGGGGGTAGTTTTGAGGAAAAAAGTGGGGGCTTGGGGGTTCTTGAGGGAGAAAGTGGGTTTTTGAGGGGAAAATGTGAGATTTATGATGGAAAACAGGGTTTATGAGCGAAAAAGAGGGGTTCATGAGGGGAAAAGTGTGATTTTTGAGGGGGAAAGTGGGGTCTATAGGGGGAAAAGTGGGATTTTTGGGGGAAAAAGTGGGGTTTTCGGTAAGAAAAGTGGGGTTTATGGGAGAAAAGTGGGATTTATGAGGAAAAAGTTGGTCTGTAAGGGGAAAAGTGGGATTTATGAGGGAGAAAGTGGGATTTGTGAGGGGAAAAATGGGTTTTGTGATGGGAAAAGTGGGATTTATGAGGAAAAAGTGAGGTTTTTGAGGGAAAAAGTGGGATTTATGAGGGAAGAAGTGGGATTTAAGAGGGAAAAGTGGGATTTATGAGGTGAAAGTGGGGGTTTTGGTGGATAAAGTGAGGTTTTTGAGGGAAAAAGTGGGTTTTGTGGCAGGAAAAGTGGGATTTGTGAGGGAAAAAATGGGGTTTATGAGGGAAAAGTGGGATTTATGAGGGGAAAAATGGGTTTTGCGATGGGAAAAGTGGGATTTATGAGGAAAAAGTGGGGTTTATGAGGGAAGAAGTGGGGTTTATGAGGGAAAAGTGAGATTTTTGAGGTGAAAGTGGGGGTTTTGGTGGATAAAGTGAGGTTTTTGAGGGAAAAAGTGGGTTTTGTGACAGGAAAAGTGGGACTTATGAGGGAAAAAGTGGGCTTTATGAGCAAAAAGTGGGATTTATGAGGGAAAAGTGGGATTTATGAGGAAAAAGTGGGGTTTATGAGGGAAGAAGTGGGATTTAAGAGGGAAAAGTGGGATTTATGAGGTGAAAGTGGGGGTTTTGGTGGATAAAGTGAGGTTTTTGAGGGAAAAAGTGGGTTTTGTGTCAGGAAAAGTGGGATTTATGAGGGAAAAAGTGGGGTTTATGGGGAAAGTGGGGTTTGTGAAGGGAAATACGGTGCCGGGTGAGGGCTGGGGGTGCCACGCGGGGGTGCGGGGGGGTGGGGGGTCCCTGACGGCGGCCCCCCCGCAGGGGCGGTCGCGCGGCGCCCGCCATGTACAATGGGATCGGGCTGCCGACGCCGCGGGGCAGCGGCACCAACGGCTACGTCCAGCGCAACCTCTCGGCCCTGCGGCACAAGAAGGGGGGCGGCGGGGAGCCCCCCCCCGGCGAGGAGGAGCTGCGCAGGCTGGAGGCCGGGCTGGCCAAGAGGCCCAACCCCGACATCCTGGACCACCAGCGCAAGAGGAAGGTGGAGCTGAAATGCCTGGAGCTCTCCGAGCTCATGGAGGAGCAGGGGTGAGCCCGCACTGCAGCCCCGGGACCCAAAACACTGCCCCGGGACCCCCAAACACAGCCCGGAGACCCCCAGACACAGCCCCGGGACCCCCAAACACAGCCCGGGGACCCCCAAACACAGCCCGGAGACCCCCAGACACAGCCCCGGGACCCCCAAACACAGCCCGGGGACCCCCAAACACAGCCCGGGGACCCCCAGACACAGCCCCGGGACCCCCAAAACACAGCCCGGGGACCCCCAAACACAGGCCGGGGACCCCCAAACACAGCTCTGGGACCCCCAAACACAGCCCGGGGACCCCCAAACACAGCCCGGGGACCCCCAGACACAGCCCCGGGACCCCCAAAACACAGCCCGGGGACCCCCAAACACAGGCCGGGGACCCCCAAACACAGCTCTGGGACCCCCAAACACAGCCCGGGGACCCCAAACACAGCCTGGGAACCTCCAAACGCAGCTCGGGGACCCCAAATGCAGCTCAGGGAAGCCCAAATGCAGCTCCGGGACCCTGAAACACAGCTCCGGGACCCCCAACACAGCTCCGGGACCCCCAACAGAGCTCTGGGACCCCCAAACACAGCCCGGGGACCCCAAACACAGCCCCGGGACCCCCAAACACAGCCTGGGAACCTCCAAATGCAGCTCGGGGACCCGCAAACGCAGCTCCGGGACCCCGAAACACAGCCCCGGGACCCCGAAACACAGCCCCGGGACCCCGAAACACAGCTCTGGGATCCCCAAACACAGCCTGGGGACCCCAAACACAGCCTGGGAACTTCAACCACAGCTCTGGGACCCCCAAAATGCCCCAGATACACCCCCGAGACCCCAAAAAACACCTCTGAGACCCCGAAACACAGCTCTGAGGCACCAAAACCTCCCTTTCGGGCCCCAAAACACTGCTCTGACACCCCCAAAATACCCCCAACCCCCAAAATACACTTGTGAGACCCCCGGAATGCCCACCCCCCCCAAAATACAACTTTGGGACCCCTAAACTACGCCTCTGAGACCCCCAAAATGCCTCTGAAACCCCCCAAATACACCCCTGAGACCCCCAGAATGCCCCCAAACCTGCCGCTGAGCCCCCCCCGTGCCCCCCAACTCCCATTTGGATCCCCCAAACCCCCCCCCCCTCTGCCCCCAAACCCCCCCCAAACCCCTCTGAATCCCCTTCCCACCCCCCCCAACTCCCCTTCCCCCCCCAAACCCCACTTGTGCCCCCCCCAATCACCCCTTTCCCCCCCCCAGCTACGCCGAGGGCGAAATCCAGGAGAAAGTGGCCACATTCCGCATGATGCTGCTGGAAAAGGACGTTGCTTTGGGGGAACCCGAACAGAAACCAACGTGAGACCCCCCCCTAACCCCCCCTAACCCCCCCTAAACCCCACTGACACCCCAATAATGACCCCCCCACCCCTTATTGCCCCCCGTTTAGGGTGACAGAGACCCACCAGCTGGCTGAGGCCAACGAGAAGAAGAACGAGCGGCTCCGGGCGGCCTTTGGCATCAGCGACACCTACGTGGACGGCAGCTCCTTCGACCCCAGCCGCCGCGCCAAGGAGCCCCCCCCCGAGCCCCCCAACCCGCCCACGTGAGCCCGGGGGGCTGGGGGGAGATATCGGGTTATGGGGGGGTTTGGGGGTACAGACGGGGGGGGTTTGGGGGGAGATATCGGGTTATGGGGGGGTTTGGGGGTACAGACGGGGGGGGTTTGGGGGGAGATATCGGGTTATGGGGGGGTTTGGGGGTACAGACGGGGGGGTTTGGGGGGAGATATGGGGTTATGGGGGGGTTTGAGGGGAGATATGGGGGTATAGGGGGGGTTTGGGGGTACAGACGGGGGGGTTTGAGGGGAAATATGGGGGTACGGAGAGGTTTGAGGGGAGATATGGGGGTACGGGGGGGGTTGGGGAGAGATATGGGGTACAGAAAGGGGGGTTGGGAAATATGGGGGTACGGGGGGGCTTTAAGGGGAGATATGAGGGTACGGGGGGGTTTGGGGGGCTTTTGGGGTTCAGGAGGTGGGTTTGGGGGGGTTTGAGGGTACAGAGGGATGGGTTTGGGGGGTTTAGGGGGGGTTAGGGGTACAGAGGATGGGTTTGGGGGGTTTAGGGGTACAGAGGGGTGGGTTTGGGGGGCTTAGGGGGGTTAGGGGTACAGAGGATGGGTTTGGGGGTTCAGAAGAGGGTTTGGGGGGATTTAAGGAGATTTTGGGGTACAGAGGATGGGGTTGGGGGTTCAGAAGAGGGTTTGGGGGGGCTTTGGGGTACAGAGGGGTGGCTTTGGGGGGGTTTAAGGGGCTTTTGGGGTATAGAGGATGGGGTTGGGGGTTCCAACGAGGGTTTGGGGGGTTTAGGGGGATTTTGGGGTACAGAGAATGGGTGTGGGGGTACAGCAGGGTGGGTTTGGGGGGTTTAGGGGGTTTTGGGGTACAGAGGATAGGTTTGGGGGGGTTGGGGTTCGAAAGAGGGTTTGGCGGGGTTTTGGGGTACAGAGAATAGGTTTGGGGGGGTTGGGGAGGTTTAAGGGGGTTTTGGGGTACAGAGGATGGGTTTGGGGAGGTTTTGGGGTTCAGAAGAAGGTTTGGGGGGTTTAGGGGGTTTTGGGGTACAGAGGATAGGTTTGGGGGGGATTGGGGGTTCGAAACAGGGTTTTGGGGGGTTTGGGGGGTTTGGGGTACAGAGGATAGGTTTGGGGGGTTTTGGGATTCAGAAGAGGGTTTGGGGGGGTTCAGGGGGTTTTGGGGTTCAGAACGGGGTTTGAGGGAGTTTGTGGGTACAGGGGGTGGGTTGGGGGGGCTCAGGGGCAGTTTTGGGGTTCAGGGGGTGTCTTTGGGGGCAATGTGGCCTGGGCGGGGTCCCCAAACCCCCCCTGACCCCCATTGGTGCTGTCCCCCCCCCCCAGCGCCGTGAGGGACTCGTCCAGCTCCCGCTCCCCCTCCCCCAAGCAGAAGAAGAAGAAGAAGAAGAAGGATCGGGGCAGGTCAGGGGGGTCCTTATGGGGGGGTGGGTCTGTTATGGGGTGTGGGGGGGTTAGGGGGTTCAGGGGGGCTATTATGGGGTGCAAGGGGGGGGTCTCACCCTTATCCCCCCCCCCAGGTCTGCCAGTCGCTCCGGGGAGAGGAAGAAGAGCTCCAAGAAGAAGAAGCACAGGTGGGGGGGCAGGGCTGCTATGGGGCAGGGCCTCTATGGGGCAGGGCCTCTATGGGGCAGAGCCTCTATGGGGCAGGGCCTCTATGGGGCAGAGCCTCTATGGGGCAGGGCTGCTATGGGGCAGGGCCTCTATGGGGCAGGGCCTCTATGGGGTAGAGCCTCTATGGGGCAGGGCCTCTATGGGGCAGAGCCTCTATGGGGCAGGGCTGCTATGGGGCAGAGCCTCTATGGGGCAGAGCCTCTATGGGGCAGCCCGTCATTCACCCCATGCCCCCCCCTCCCATTTTCTCCCCCCCCCCCCCATAGGTCTGAATCGGAGGCCAAGAAGCGGAAGCACCGGTGAGGGGGGGGTCCCTATGGGATATTGGGGGTCCTGAGGGATTGGAGGGTCCCTATGGGATATGGGGGGGTCCTGAGGGATTGGGGGGGGGGGGGCAATGGATGGGTTTTGGGGGTGCTGCGATGATGTCACTGATGATGTCATTTCCCCCCCCCCCCCCAGCTCTCCCAGCCCCAAAAGCAAGCACAAGGCCAAAGAGAAGAAGCGGAAGAGGTGAGAGACACCCCCCCCAAATCCTCCCCGTTACCCCCCCCACTGCCCCCCAACAACCCCCCCTTGTGCCCCCCCCGACCCCAACCCCCTCCAGATCCATCTTGGCCCCCCCCGAACTTGTTCCCCCCACTGACCCCCCCGTTTTGCCCCCACCCCTCGTGGGGGTCACGCACCTTGTCCCCCCCAGATCCATCTTGTGCCCTCCACACTGACCCCCCAGCCCCCCCATTGACCCCCCAACCCCCCCCATTTACCCCCGTTTTACCCCCCCAACCCCCCGATTTACCCGCCTTTAACCCCCCACCCTCCCGTTTCCCCCCCTTTTGTCCCCCCAAATCCTCCATTTACTCCCCTCGTGCCCCCCCCCCGATTTGCTCCCCTTTTGCCCCCCCAACCCCCCCTTTTACTCCCCAATCCCCCATTTACCCCCCTTCCCCCCCCATTACCTCCCTTTTGCACCCCCTACTCCCCCATTTACCCCCCTTTTACTCCCCAAACCCCCCCATTTACCCCCCTTTTGCCCCCCCCACTTTGTGCCCCCTCACCTTGTGCCCAAGTTGTGTCCCCCCCCCTTTACCTCCCACCTCGTGGCCCCCCCCCACTGACCCCCCCCGCTGCCCCCCCCCAGATCCACCAGCGAATCGGCCTCTCAGAAGAGCCGCCGCGAGGGCCCTTCCTCCTCCCCCGCCGCCTCCTCCTCCTCCTCCGCCTCCTCCCGCAGCCGGTAAGTCCCGACCCCCCCCCAAAAAACACCCCCCACCCCCCCCATTATCCCCCCCCCCACTTTATACCCCCCCCACCACCTCATCCCCCCCCCACCCCCCGCAGGTCCCGCAGCGTCACCGCCGCCACCCACCAAGACACCGAAGAGCCGGGGCCGGTCCCAGCACCGGCACCGGCACCACCGGGCCCGGCCCCTGCACCGGAGGTGAGCCCCGGGGGGGGCGCGGCGGGACCGTGTGCGTGGGGGGGGCCCCCCCCTTCTTTACACCCACCCTTATTAACCACCCCCCCTCTCTTTTTGTGTGTGTGTCCGTCTCCCCCCCCAGGAGCTGCCGCCGCCACCGCTTGTCCCCGATGTCCCCTCCGAGGAGCCCCAACCACCGGCGCCGGTTGTGAGCCCCCCCCCGGCGGCACCGACACCAACAGCGACCCCCCCCCCGGCACAAGCGACACCAACCACCGCAGCGGCAACCGACCCCCCCAGGCCCCCCCCCCCGCCTCCCCACCCCCTCCCCTCCCCCCGTCATCCCCCAGCGCCGCCCCCCCCGCTCGCCCTCCCCGTCTCCGTCCCCCCCCCCCCCGCCGCGCCAAGAGCCCCCCCCCTGCCGTGACGTCATCGCGCCGTGACCGCTCCCTGACCCCCCCCGCGCCGCCACCCCCCTCCTCCTCCTCCTCCTCCAAGCGCTCCCGGCCCCGGCGCTCGCGCTCCCGCTCCCGCCGCCGCTCCCGCACCCCCCCGTCGCGCTCCTCCCGCCGCCGCTCCCGCTCCCGCCGCCGCTCCCGCACCCCCCCTTCCCGCTCGTCCCGGCGGCGCCGCTCCCGCTCGTCCCGGCGGCGCCGCTCCCGCTCCCGCACCCCGCTCTGGCGCCCCAACTCCACCAGCCCCATCCGCTGGCCCCTGCAGCGCTCCCGCTCCCGCTCGCCGGCCCCGCGCCGCCGCTCCCGCTCCCCCCGCGCCTGGTCCCGCTCCCGCTGGGCGCGCTCCCGCTCCCGCCGCCGCTCCCGCTCCGGCACCCGCCGCCGCTCCCGCTCCCGCCGCCGCTCCACCTCCCGCAGCCGCTCGGGCTCCTCGCCCCCGCCCCGCCGCCGGCGCCGCCACCGCAGCCGCTCCGACTCCTCCGGCAGGTCCCGGCGCGGGCGCTCCCCGTCCACGCCCCCCCCCTCGTCCCGCGGGATCAAACGGGCTCACGGCGCCTCCCGCTCCCCGTCGCGGCAGCGGCGCCGCCGCAGCTCCACTCGCTCCCCGCCCCCCCCCGCCGTCCCGGCCCCCGCCGTCGCCCCCGTGTCCCCCCCCAAAACCAAACCCCCCTCCCCGGCCCCCCCCGCGCGCCCCAAATGGGTGCCCATTGCCGAGCTGCACCCCGCCGCCCCGCAGCCCCCCCCCGGCTTAGCCAAAGCTGCCGCCACCGCCACCACCGCGCCCCCCCCCGCCCCACCAGGGGGGGAGGCCAAAGCGGCTGCACCCAAGTGGGTGCCCATCGGGGGGGCACCGGCGCAGCCAGCGCCCCCCGGCACCGAGGGAGGGGGTGTTGAGGGCCAAGGGGGGGCCGCCAAAGCGGAGGTGAAGCCGCAGCCTGAGGCCAAAGCCGGGGCCGGTGACAGCAAAGGGACACCGGGGGCCCCGGCACAAAGCACCGCCAAGGTGACCCCCCCAGCGGCACCGGCGCCACCGGCTGCGGCCCCCAAGGCCATGGACAGCAAGAGCCCCAAAGCCACCCCCGAGGTGAAACCAGTGGCACCAGTGACACCAGTAACCCCAGTGACACCGGCGGCAGCGGCGCTCCCCAAGGCCATGCCCGTGGTGACACCGGTGAGTGTCCCCAAGGCCGAGGCGAAGCCGGCGGTGCCCAAAGCAGCGCCAACACCCGCGGCACCGGCCGTCACCAGGACGCCGCCGCCACCACCCCCACCCGGCGGCCTCAAGCCGACGGCCCCCCCCAGGGTGTCCCCAAGCGCCGGCACCAAGCTGGGGACCCCCCCGCCGCCCCCCCCGGGCTTGCCGAGGGCCCTGACGGCCAAACTGCTGCCGGCGGCGCGCCTGGGGCTGCCCTCGTCCCCCGTGGCCGCCTCGGCGCTGCCGCCGCCCCACGGCCACCGCCTCCTGCCCGGCCTCAAGGTGACGGCGCTGCCACCACCCGCCAGCGGCACCGCAGCCGTCAATGGGGCCGGCACCGCCGTGGCTGCTAAAGCCACCGGGGACTGTGGCACCATCGCCAAGGCCACCGCTGCGGATGCCACCGTCACCAAGGGCACCGCCGTTGGAGCCGCCACCAAGGCCACCATGGATGTTGTCACCGGCGTCACCGCCACCAAGGCCACTGCTGTGGCCACCGCTATGGGCACCAGCGTCACCGCCATGGCCGCCAGTGCCACCACCAAGGCCGCTGTGGACGCTGTGCCCAGTGTCACCACCACCACTAAGGCCACCATGGATGCGGTTGCTGGTGTCACCACCACCACCAAGGCCACCGTGGACACCATAAGCAGCGGCACCACCACGGGCACCTCCGTTGGAGCCACCTCCAAGGCCACCATGGACATTGTCGCTGGTGCCACCCCCAAGGCCACCACTGTGGCCACCAGCGCCACCACCGTGGGCACCACCAAGGCCGCTGTGGATGCCATGACCAGTGTCACCAACGCCGCTGTGGCTGCTGCCGCCGTGAAGGCCACCAGCGATGCCACCACCAAGGCCACCATTGGCACCGTCCTCATGGCCACCACCAAGGCCGCCGTTGGCCCCACGGGTGGCGCTGCCACCGCTGCGGATGTCACCTCCAAGGCCACCGCCGTGGCCACCAAACCTGCTGTCACTGTCACCGCTGTGGATGGGGGCAGCAAATGTGCCACCGTCAGCCCCAGTGTCACCAGTGCGACCAGTGTCACCAGTGCTCGCAGTGGCACCAGCACCACCAGTGTCACCAGTGCCACCAGTGTCACCGTTGCTCCGAAGGACACCAGTGCTACCGGTGTCACCAGTGCCACCAGTGTCACTATTGCTCCGAAGGACACCAGTGCTACCGGTGTCACCAGTGCCACCAGTGTCACCATTGCTCCGAAGGACACCTGTGCCACCAGTGTCCTGAGCCATCCCAGTGTCTCCAGTGCCACCAGTGTCTTCAGTGGGCCCAGTGTCACCAGTGTCCTGAGCCGGCCCACTGCGACCAGTGTCACCAGTGCAACCAGTGTCCTGAGCCGGCCCAGCGCGACCAGTATGACCAGTGTCCCCACTGGGCCCACTGTCACCAGTGCGACCGGTATCACCAGTGTCCTGAGCCGTCCCAGTGCGACTGGTATCACCAGTGTCCTTACTGGGCCCAGTGTCACCAGTGTCCTGAGCCGTCCCAGCGCGACCAGTGTCACCAGTGCAGCCAGTGTCTTCAGTGGTCCCAGTGTCACCAGTGTCCTGAGCCGTCCCAGTGCAACCAGTGCAGCCAGTGTCCCTATTGGTCCCAGTGTCACCAGTATGACCAGTGTCCCCAGTGCAGCCAGTGTCCCCACTGGCCCCAGTGTCACCAGTCTGACCAGTGGCCCCACTGGTCCCAGTGTCGCCAGTATGACCAATGTTCCCGCTGGTCCCAGTGTCACCAGTGTCCTGAGCCGTCCCAGTGCGAGCGGTGTCACCAGTGCAACCAGTATCACCAGTGTCCTGAGCCGTCCCAGTGCGACCGGTGTCCCCACTGGTCCCAGTGTCACCAGTATGACCAGTGGCCTCAGTGTCTCCAGCGCTGCCATCGCTCCCAGTGTGACCAGTGCAACCAGTGCAGCCAGTGCCGGATGCGTCCCCATCGCTCCCATTGTGACCAGTGTCACCAGTGCAGCCAGTGCCGGATGTGTCCCCATCGCTCCCAGTGTCACCAGTGCAGCCAGTGCCGGATGCGTCCCCATCGCTCCCAGTGCGACCAGTGCAACCAGTGCCGGATGTGTCCCCATTGCTCCCAGTGCGACCAGTGCAGCCAGTGCTGGATGCGTCCCCATCGCTCCCAGTGTCACCAGTGTCCCCAGTGCTCGCAGTAGCCCCAGCGTGGCCATTGCTCCCAGTGTCCCCAGTGCTCCGAGGGACACCAGTATCACCAGTGGAACCAGTGCCACTGGCACGCCCGTGGACACCAGGACCACCAGTGTGACCAGTGCCACCAGTATGGCCAGTGGCACCATTGCTCCTAAGGACACCAGTATGACCAGTGTCGCCAGCGCTCCCAGTGCTACCAGTATGACCAGTGGCACCAGTGCTCCCACTGTCAGCGTTGCTCCTAGCGGCACCAGTATGAGCAGTGTCGTCGTTGCTCCTAAGGCCACCATTGGTCCCAGTGCCACCAGTGCTCCCAGTGTCACCATTGCTCCTAAGGACACCGTTGCTCCCAGTGGCACCAGTATGCCCAGCAGCACCAGTATGCCCAGCGGCACCATTGCTCCTAAGGACACCAGTGCTCCCATTGTCACCAGTATGACCAGTGGCACCAGTGCTCCCACTGTCACCGTTGCTCCCAGCGTCACCGTTGCTCCCAGTGGCACCATTGCTCCGAAGGACACCAGCGCTCCCAGTGCTCCCAGTGTCACCAGTATGACCAGCGTCTCCATTGCTCCCAGTGGCACCAGTATGACCAGTGTCTCCATTGCTCCCAGTGGCACCGCTCTGACCAGCGCTCCCAGTGTCTCCAGTGCTCCCAGTGGCACCAGTCTGACCACTGCTCCCAGTGGCACCAGTATGACCAGCGGCACCATTGCTCCTAAGGACGCCAGCGCTCCCGGTGTCCCCACGGCTGCCACTGGCGTCACCGTCACCCCCGCGGACACCGGCGCTCCCAGTGCCGCCGGCACCGCCAGCGGCGCGATGGACACCACCGGCACCGCCGCAGCTGCGCCCAAGCGCAGCTCTTCCTCCTCGTCTTCCTCGTCCTCCTCCTCCTCGTCCTCGTCTTCCTCCTCCTCCTCTTCCTCGTCCTCCTCCGACTCTGACTCCAGCTCCAGCTCCTCCGAGTCCGGCCCCCCCTCGCCGGCGCCGCCGGGCCCCGCCCCTGCCGGGTAAGACACGCCCCCTTTCGCCCTGGCCCTGCTCCCATTGGGTAAGCCACAGCCTGCCCCCCGTGTGGCCACGCCCCCCAGCAGATAAACCCCGCTCCCATCCGTGCGGGCAATGTTCCCATTGGGTAACCCCCACCCCATAAGCCACGCCCCCCCCGTGGTGGCTCCGCCCCCTCTTGCTGACTAAGCCCCACCCACCTCAATGGGGACATAGCTTCTATTGGTTAAGCCACGCCCCCTCCGTGTAGCCACGCCCCATCCCTGGCCACGCCCCTGCTGGGTAAGCCCCGGCCCCCCCCAGTTGCCCCAGAGGGGCCCTTATCGGGGTCCCATGTCCCCAGGGGACCCCCACCCTTGTCCTGCGTTCCTTTGTGGGTCCCTTATTGGGGTCCCAGGTCCCCAGGGGTCCCCCCACCCTTGTCCCATGTCCCCTTGGGGGTCCCTTATTAGGGGTCCCACCTTCCAATGGGACCCCCACCCTTGTGCCGTGTCCCCTTGGGGGTCCCTTATTGGGGTCCCACTTTCCCATGGGACCCTCACCCTTGTGCTGTGTCCCCTTGGGGGTCCCTTATCAGGGTCCCACGTCCCCAGGGGTCCCCCCACCCTTGTCCCATGTCCCTAAAGCTGCCATTGATTCTCTGCCATGTCCCTCTGGGGGGCACCTACGTCCCTAGGGGTTCCGCCACCCTTGTCCCATGTTCACAAAGGTATCATTGACCGTTTCCCATGTCCCCTTGGGGGTCCCTTATTGGGGTCCCACGTCCCCAGGGGTCCCCCCACCCTTGTCCCACGTCCCCAGAGGTGTCGGTGACTCTCTCCCACGTCCCCTCGGGACCTCAGTGGGGTCCCTCATTCCCCCCTTCTCTATCCCCGCAGGTCCCCCAGTGCCGCCGCCGCCGCCAGCGCCGCCGAAGGGACTGCGCCAGCGCCACCGGTCACCCCAGTTACGCCAGTGCCGGCACCAGTCGCCCCGGTCACAGCCCCAGCGACCCCAGCGGCCGCCGCGGAGCCCGCGGCAGGGCCCCCATCGGCTGAGACCCGCGAGGGCCGCGCTGCCACCGTCACCCGCCGCAAGCGCCGCCGCTCCTCCTCCTCCTCGTCCTCCTCCTCCTCCTCGTCCTCGTCGTCCTCTTCCTCCTCCTCCTCCTCTTCCTCCTCCTCGTCCTCCTCCTCGTCCTCCTCTTCCTCCTCTTCCTCCTCCTCCTCCTCCTCTTCTTCCTCCTCCTCTTCCTCGTCCTCCTCCTCCTCCTCGGCCCCTCCCGCCGCTGCCGCTCCCGCCCCCCCCCAACCCTCCTCCTCCTCCTCCCCGCCCCCCCCGGACCCCCCCGACCCCACCCCTGCCACCCAACCCACCCCCACCCCCTCCAAGTCCCCCCCTCCCCCCGCCTCAGCCCCTCCCCCTTCCACCGCCACCCCCACCCCCACCTCCGAGCCCCGCCCCCCCCTCCTCTCCCTGGCTCCCGCCAAAACGGGGGGCGTGGCCACGGCGGCCACGCCCCTTGCCCGCCCCCCCGGCTCCCTCCTGGCCCTGCCCACCGCCCCCCCTGCTTCCTCATTGGCCCGCGGCGTCGGGGGCGGGGCCAGGCCTTCGCCGCGCCCCTTGGCCCCCCCGGGGTCCCTGCTCAGCCTCACCCCGGCCCGGGTTGGGGGTGGGGCGGGGGGGGGGGTGTCCCCGAGGGGTCCCTTCCCCCTCCTCGGCGGTGGGGGGGGCGGGCGAGGAGGGGGCGGGGCTTTCCCGCGCCCGGCCACGCCCTTCTTGGCCACGCCCCCCGGGCGCGCGGGAGGGGGCGGGGCTTACCCCCGGAGCCCCGCCTCCTCCTCCTCCCCTTTCCTGCGCGGTGGGGGGGGGGGGCAGCGGGGGGGGGGGCGGTGCTGGGGGGGGTGTGTGCGGGTTCCGCTCGTGCCTCCATCGTTTCCAGGGTAACGGGCTTATGGGATGCGGCGGACGTATGGGTGGGAGCTGCCTGCACCGTTTCCATGGTAACGGGGGCCTCGGGGGGGCGGGGCTGGGGGGCTGCGGCGGCAGCCGATTGGTCGGGCTGTGCGGGCAGCGGGCATCCCTGGCAGCCAATTGGGGCGCGGCGGGGGGGGGCGGGGGGTGCTGTTGCCATCACCACCATCACCATCACCCCCCGCACCCCCAACTCCATCCCCGCGTCGGGGGGGGGGGCCACGGGGGGGGGGACCCCGCCGCGTGCACCCTCCCCCTTCGCCATCACCCCGGCCATGGCGTCCCGCATGGCCCAGTACGGGATGGGGGCGTCCCAGTATAGCATGGGGGGGGGCTCCTCCTCGCAGTACAGCATGGGGGGGGGTGTCCCAGTACAGCATGGGCTCGGCCCAGTATAACGCCACCTTGTCCCAGTACAACAGCGCCCAGTACCAGTATGCCATCAGCTCCCAGTACGCGGCTGGGAGCGGAAGCGCCGCGTCCCAGTACGCCCAGTACGCCCAACTGGCTGCTTCCCAGTACACCCCCCCCAGCAGCGGTGAGGTGACCCAGTACACAGCCACCACCACCACCGGGGCGGGGGGGGACTCCCAGTACAGCACCAGCGCGGCCCAGTACGCGGCCAGCGCCGCCCAGTACGTGGCATCGGGGGCGGCTGCGGCGGCGGCGGCAGCGGCCGCGGGGGGGGGGCGGGACGGAGGCCGCCCAGTACGGAACTGGGAGCCAGTATGGGGCCAGCGGGGGGCAATGGGGGGACGTGGGGCAAGAGGCCGCGTGGGCCACCTCCGGGGCCGTGGCCACTGGGGGGGGCGCGGGGGTCACTTGGGGGTCTTGGGTGTCGCCTGCCCCATAGAGGGTGCCCTCCCTCCCCCCCCGCCACGTTTACTGACCCATAAGCGTACATGTATGTGAGCCGCCCCCCCCCCACCCCCCCCGCACATACGTGACACGCGACACGCGTGTGGAAGGCGCGGAGGCCTCGGCGGCGCCCCTCCCCCCCCCCACCGTGGGAACGGGCCCAGGTGAGGAGGAGGGGGGGGAGGGGCGGTGCTGTGGGGCGCGGGGGGGGGGGCTATGGGGCACAGGGGGGTGATGTTGTGCTCGCTTATGGGGCAGATGTATGGGGGGGGGTTGTTATTTGGGGGGTGGGTCTATGGGGCCCACGGGGTTGATGTTGGGCCCGTTTAGGGGGGGGATGTGTGAGGGGTGTTGTTGCTTATGGGGTGAATCTATGGGGAGGGAGGGATCTATGGGGCCCACGGGGTTGTTGTTGGGCCCACTTAGGGGGCAGAGCTTTAGGGCCCGTTGTTGTTGGGGGGGGGGGGATCTATGGGGCCCACGGGGTTGACGTTGTGCTCACTTAGGGGGCAGATGTAGGTGGGGGGGTTGTTGCTTATGGGGTGAATGTATGGGGGGGAGGGATCTATGGGGCCCACGGGGTTGATTTTGGGCCCACTTAGGGGAGAGAGCTATAGGGCTTGCAGTTATTTGGGGGGGATCTATGGGGCCCATGGGGTTAATCTTGTGTCCAGCGGGGGGAGATGTGTGGGGCGTGGTGGTGTCGCTTAGGGGGCAGATCTGGGGGGCCCATGGGGTTAATGTTGTGTTCACTTAGGGGGCAGAGCTATAGGGCCTATTTGGGGGCACACCCAGGAGGCCCATGGGGTAGACGTTGGGCCCAGGTGGCGGTTAGATCTATGGGGCCCATCGTTACTACTAAGGGGGCAGATCCATGGGGCCCGTGGGGTGGGTGTTGTACCCGGTTAGGGGGCAGAGCTGTGGGGCCCATTGTTATCACTTGGGGGGCAGATCCATGGGGCGCGCTGTGCTCATTCCTTATGCTGCTTTTAATAGTTGTTATGGGGCAGAGACCCCCACTTGGGGGGCAGAGATGTGGGGCTTGTTCATTTGCATCAGCAGTTGGTGGCAGGCACTATGGGGCAGAGCAGTGGGGCTGTCAGTAGGATATGGGGCTCGGAGGGGGCCTATGGGGCTGTCAGCCAGATGTGGGGCTCGGAGGGGGTCTATGGGGCTGTCTGTGGGGCTCGCAGCAGGCTATGGGGCTGTGTGTGGGGCTGTCTATGGGGCTGGCAGCACTATGTGGGGCTGGGAAGGGGCCTATGGGGTAGGCAGCAGGATGCGGGGCTGGCATCAGGCTATGGGGCTGGCAGCAGGCGCTGGGGTTGTCTATGGGGCTGTCTATGGGGTTCGCAATAGGATGTGGGGCTGGGAGAGTGTCTGTGGGGCTGTCAGCCAGATGTGGGGCTGGGAGGAGGGCTATGGGGCTGTCCATGGGGCTGGCAGCAGGATGTGGGGCTGGCAGAGGGGTTATGGGGCTGCCAATGGGGCTGGCTGCAGGATGTGGGGCTGGGGGGAGGAAATATGGGGCTGTGAGTGGGGCTATGGGGCTGGCAGCCAGATGTGGGGCTGGGAGGGGGTCTATGGGGCTGGCATCAGGCTATGGGGCTGTCCATGGGGCCGTCAGTAAGATGTGGGGCTGGAACGGGGTTGCTGGGGTTGTCTGTGGGGCTGTCAGCAGGATGTGGGGCTGGTGTCACGCTATGGGGCTGCCTATGGGGCAGCAGCAGCAGCGGTTCTGGGCTGTGTGGGGCGGGGGGGGGGGTACCGGCCGCGCCGTGGGGCAGCAGTGCCGCCACCATCGCTGTGGGGCAGCAGCGCCGTGGGGCTGACCCCTGTCCCCCCCATCAGCCACGTGGTGCCCGCGCCGAGGACCAATCAGCTGCTCCCAGGGGGCCCCCGCAGTGGCCGGTGGCCGGTAGGTGTGGGGCACGGCAGCCAATGGGCAGCCGATGGGCAGCCAATGGGGTGGCCGATGGGGGCAGCTCCCCCCCCTCCCCTCCCCACCCCTCACCCCTCTCTTCTCTTGCAGCGCCCCATAGCCCTGGAGCCCCGCCCCCTCTGTCTCCAAGCCCCGCCCCTTCTCGCGTTAGCCCCGCCCCCTTTAAAGCCCCGACCCCCCCCTTTTTGTGCGTGTTTTACAGATAAAACTGGCCAATGGCAGCTGTCGGCGTGGTCTGTGGGGCGGGGCCTGAGGGAGGGGGTGCGGTGTTGATTGGGTCTGAAGGGGAGGGGGCGTGGCTATGGGGAGGGGGGTGGCTTGGGAGAGGGGCGTGGCTTAGGGAGTGAGGGGCGGGGTCTCAGGTACGGGTTGGGAGAGGGGCGGGGCTTAAGGAGGGGCGTGGCCTTGAGTGGGTCTAAAGAGGATGGGGCTTGGCTTAGGGAGGGGCGGGGCTAGGAGTAGGGGGCGTGGCCTGAGAGGGGCGGGGCTCAGGGAGGAGGCGTGGCCTTGATTGGCGCTAAAGGGGCAGTGGTGGCTTGGGAGAGGGGCGGGGCTAGGAGTAGGGGGCGTGGCCTCAGGAGGCGTGGGTTGGGAGGGGGCGTGGCTTAGGGAGGGGGCGGGGGTTTAATTGGCTCTGATGGGGAGGGGGCGTGGCTTGGGAGAGGGATGGTGCTAGGGTTGGGGGCGTGGCAAAGGGGAGGGGGCGTGGCCTTGGCTGGTCCAACTCTTATGGGGGGGGGGAAATGGGGCCCTTCCCTCCCCCCCTCGACCTCATTGACCCCCCCCCATGATCCCAACCCCCTCCCCCCGCCCCCCAATGCCGTCATTTGGCCCCTCCCCCTTCTGAGCCCACCCCCCTCCTTGCACGAGGATCTCGCACAAGGAGCCACAGGTAGAGGTTTGGGGGGGGACACACACACGTGGCACACGCGTGTGCGAAGGGATGTGCACATGGACACGCATGTAGGTGCCGCGACCCACACACGTGTGAGGCTTGGGACACGCGTAAGGAGCGTGACACCCCAAAAGCCCTCCAGGGACCATCAAATGGGGCTCAGGGACCCCAAATGGCCTCAAAGGACCCCAAAATGGGGCTCAAGAACCCGAAAATGGGCTTCAGGGACTCCAAATGGCCCCCAAAGAGCCCAAAACCCACCCAAGGGAGCCCAAAATGGGGCCCAGGGACCCCAAAATGACTCTCAATGACCCCAAAATGGGGCTCAAGAACCCCCAAATGGGCCCTAGGGACCCCCAATGGTCTCAAGGGGCCCCAAAATAGGTCTCAGGGACCCCAAAAGGGACCCCAGAAGGGACTCAATGGCCCCAAAAGGGGGCTCAAGGACCCCAAAATGACCCAACCCCCCCGATGTCCCCTCCATCACCACCTTTATTGTCGCCATTGAGACCAATCGCCCCCCCCCCCATGATCCCCGTGTCCCCCAATGGGGCTCTTCCCATTGGATCCCGCCCCTCCCATTGGCCCGTTCCCTCTCCTTCACCCAATCCCCTTCCTCCTCCCTTAGCCCCGCCCATCTCTTCCCCTTCACCCAATCCCGTCCCACCCTCACCCCCATCTCCCATCCAATCCCCTCCCTCCTCCCTCCCTTCATCCTGCCCTTCCCCTCCCATTGGCCTGTCCCTTCCCCTCTCCCCCAATCCCCTTCCTCCTCCCTTAACCCCGCCCCTCCCTTCTCTCAACCAATCCCGTCCCTTCCTTAATTCCTCCGTCCCTTCTCCCATCCAATCCCGTGTTCCCTCTCCCTCCCTTCATCCCGCCCCTCTCGTCTCCCAGCCAATCCCGTCCCTCCTCCCTTCGCCCCGCCCCTCCCTCCTCTCATCCAATCCCCTTCCTCCTCTCTTAGTCCCCCTCCGCCCGTCCCTTCTCCCATCCAATCCCATGTTCCCTCTCCGTCCCTTACCCCGCCCCTCCCTCCTCCCACCCAATCCCCTTCCTTCTCCCTTAACCCCTCCCCTCCCTCCTTCCACCCAATCCCGTCCCTTCCTTTTAACCCCTCCCTCCTCCCACCCAATCCCCTGTTCCCCCTCCCTCTATTCGCCCCGCCCTTCTCCTCCCATTGGCCCATGCCCTCTCCTTCCCCCAATCCCCTTCCTCCTCCCTTAGCCCCCCCTCCCGTCCCTTCTCCCATCCAATCCCGTGTTCCCCCTCCCTCCCTTAGCCCCGCCCCTCTCTCCTCACATCCAATCCCCTTCCTTCTCCCTTCGCCCCCCCCCGTCCCTTCTCCCATCCAATCCCGTGTTCCCCTTCCCTCCCTTAGCCCCGCCCTTCCCTCCTCCCACCCAATCCCCTTCCTTCTCCCTTCGCCCCGCCCCTCCTTTCCCCCACCCAATCCCGTCCCTCCCTTCGCCCCGCCCCTTTCCCGCCACCCCGCGCGCGCGGCGTCCCTTCTCTCTCCTTCCCCCCCTCCCTCCTCCTCCCTCCCTCACCCCCCCCCCCTCCCCGCGCTCTGTCGCGACAGCCGGTCGCGATGTCGGAGCCGCTGGGCTGGTGCGTGGAGGCGGTTCGCGCCGCGGCCGAGCCGGGGCTGTCGCGGGCGCTGTGGGCGCTGCGGGCGCGGCACACGCGGGGCCCCGGCGGCGCCGCTCGCTTCCGGGAGCGCGGCGGGCTCGGGCCGCTGCTGGAGCTGCTGGGCCCGGAGCGGCCGCGGCGCCGCCTGGAGCTGGCGCTGAGCGTGCTCGCGAACCTCTGCACCGAGAGCGGCTGCCGCCGGCAGGCCAGGGCGCTCGGCGCCGTGCCCGGCCTCGGTCAGAGCCCGCGGGGACGGGGGGAAAGGGGGGGAATGGGGGGGATAGAGGAGGAATGGGGGGGGAAATAGGGGGGAAAGGGGGAGAAATAGGGGGGAAAGGGGGGAGAAATAGAGGAGAAAGGGGGGAAATGGGGGGGAAGGGGGGAGAAATAGGGGGAAAAGGAGGAACTGGGGCTAAATAGAAGGGAAAAGGGGGGGATAGAGGGGGAATGGGGGGATTAATGGGGCCAAATAGAAGGGGAATGGGGGGAAATAGGGGGAAAAGGGGGAGAAATAGGGGGGAAAGGGGGGGAATGGGGGGAAAAGGGAGAAATAGGGGGAAAAGGGGAAGAAATAAGGGGAAAAGGGGGAACTGGTGCTAAATAGAACGGAAATGGGGAAATGGGGGGGGAATGGGGCTAAATAGAAGGGAAATGGGGGGAAAAGGAAGGGAATGGGCAGAATAAGGGGGAAAGGGGGGAAATGGGGCTAAATAGAAAGGAAATGAAGGGGAATGGGGAGAATTGGGTGGGGAAGGAGGAATAGAGGGGGAATGGGGGGATAAATGGGGCTAAATAGAAGGGGAATGGGGAGAATAGGGTGAGAAATAGGGGGGAAAAGGGGGAACTGGGGTAAAATAGAAGAGAAATGGGGGGGAAAGGGGGGGAATGGGGAGAATAAGAGGGGGAATGGGGGAAAAGGGAGGAATGGGGTGAATAGGAGAGAAAGGGGGGGAATGGGAAGAATAGGGGGGAAATGGGGCTAAATAGAAGGGAAATGGGGGAATAGAGGGGAAATGGGGGAGAAATAGGGGGAAAAGGGCAGAAAAGGGGGAGAAATAGGGGGTAATTGGGAGAAAAACGGGAGAAATATGGGCGAAAAGGGGGCAATGGGGCTAAATAGAAGAGAAATGGGGGGAATGGGGGAAATAGAGGGGAAAGAGGGTGGAAAAGGGGGAGAAATAGGGGAGAAATGGGGGGGAATAGAAGGGAAATGGGGGGCCATGGGGAAAAGGGGGTAAATAGAGGGGGAAGGGGGGGAGAAATGGGGGGAAATAGAGGGGAAAAGGGAGGAAGGGGGTTAAATGTGGGGAGAAGGGAAGGAATGGGGAGAAATAGGGCGGGAAGGGGGGAAATGGGGTAAAGTGGGTGGAAAAGGGGGTCATAGAGGGGGAATGGGGGGATAAATGGGGCTGAATAGAACAGAAATGGAGGGAATGGGGAAAAGAGGGGAAATAGAACAGGAATGGGGGGAAATAGGGGGAAAAGGGAGGAATCGAGGGGGAAATGGGGTAAAAAGGAGGGGAATGGGGGGAAATGGGGGAAATAGAGGGGAAATGGGTGAAAAGAGGGGGAATAGAGGGGGAAAAGAGGAGAAATGTGGGAAAAGGGGGGTAAAATGGGAGTAAATAGAGGGGGAAGGGGGAAATGGGGGGGGAAAGGGGAGAAATAGGGGTAAAAAGGGGAAAATGAGTGGAAAATGGGTGGGAAAGGGGGGAATAGGGTAAGAATGGTGGAGAAGGAGTTAAAATGGGGGTAAATAGAGGGGGCAATGGGGTAAAATGGGGGGAAAAGGGGGCAATGGGAGAAAAGGGGGGAAATGGGGGGAAAAGGGGGGAAAAAGGGGGGGAATGGGGGGGAAAAGGGGTAACGTGGGTCCCATTGCCCCCCACTGATCCTCCCATTGATGCCCCCATTGCCCCCCACTGATGCACCCCCCAATGCCCCCATTGCCCCCCCATTGCTCCCCCCATTGATGCCCCCATTGCCCCCCATTGCTCCCCACCGATGCCCCCACTGATGCCCCCATTGATGCCCCCCATTGCTCCCCACTGATGCCCCCATTGATGCCCCCATTGCCCCCCCCAATGCCCCCATTGATGCCCCATTGCCCCCCATTGCCCCCCCACTGATGCCCCCGATGCCCCGTTGCCCCCCCGCAGTGGCGCTGCTGTCGTCCCCCGGCCCCGAGAGCGTGCACAACCGGGTGGCGCGGGCGCTCGCCAACCTGGCGCTGGAGCCCGACGGGGCCCGCGACGTCCTCGAGGCGGGTGAGCCCCAGGGGCCCGCGGTGGGGCTGGGGGGGCTGTGGGGTGCCTGGGGGGGGTATGGGGGGGGGTATGGGGTGTCTGGGTGGGGGCTATGGGGGGCTGTGGGGTGCCTGGGGGGGGCACTATGGGGGGCTGGGGGGGGGTATGGGGTGTCTGGGTGGGGGCTATGGGGGGCTCTGGGGTGCCTGGGGGGGCACTATGGGGGGCTATGGGTGCCTGGGGGGGGGCTGTGGGGGGCTATGGGGTGCCTGGGGGGGGCACTATGGGGGGCTGGGGGGGGTATGGGGGGCTATGGGGTTCGGGGGGGGGGCTATGGGGGGCTGTGGGGTCCCTGGGTGGGTTCCTCAGGTCCATAAGTGTCCCTATAGCGCCCTTAAGTGTCCCTATAGTGCTCCTGAATGTCCCTGTAGCACCCCTAAGTGCCTCCATAGCGCCCCTAAGTGTCCCTATAGTGCCCCTAAGCATCCGTATAAGCCCCCTAAGCGTCCTTATAGCACCATAAGTGTCCCTATAGCACCCATAAGTGTCCCTATAGCACCCATAAGTGTCTCTATAGCACCCATAACCGTCTCTCTAATGCCTACATGTGCCTGTAGTGCCCCTGAGCACCTCTATAGCACCCCTGAGGGTCCCCGTAGCGCCCATAGGCAGGTCTGTGGCGCCCGCCGTGCCCGTGCAGGCCACTGACTGCTCCGTCCCCCGCAGGAGCGGCGCCGCTGCTGGTGCGCCTGGCGGGGGGCTGCCGCGGCGCCTCGTGCCTGCACAGCGCGGCGCGGGCGCTGCGCATCCTGGCCTCGCACCCGGCGCCGCGGCGCGCCCTGGCCCGCGCCGGCGCCGTGCGGGCCCTGGCGCTGCGCCTGGCGGGGCTGGCCCCCGCGCACCCCGCGGCGCCCGCCCTGGCGCGCGCCCTGCGGGGGCTCACGGCCGAGCCCGGCCCGGCGCTGCGCGACCTGCGCCCGGCGCTGCCGGCCCTGGCCGCCCTGGCCCGCCACCGGCGCCGCGACCACCGGCACCCGGCGCTGGGCGCCATCGGCAACGCCTGCGCCCAGGCCACCCTGCGGCCCGCGCTGGGCGCCGCCGGCGCCGTGGAGCCCGTGCTGGACGAGGTGAGGCGGGCGCTGGGCGCCGCCGGCAGCCTCCGCGGCTGCGGCGCCGTCCGCGCGCTCTGCCTGCTGGCGCGGGAGGCCGTGAACCGGCTGCGCATCCGCTCGGCCGGCGGCCTGGAGCTGCTGCTGCGGCTGCTGGCGGAGCCCCGCGCCAAGGCCTGCCGGCCCCGGCTGCTGCTCGCCCTGGCCGCCTTCGCCTACGACCACGAGGCGCTGCTGGCCATGGAGGCGCACGGCGCCGTGCCGCTGCTCGCCGACGTGCTGCGCGCCCGCGCCGAGCAGCGCGAGGCCGCGCCGGCGAAGAAGGGGAGAGGCCGGGAGCGCCGCGGCGAGGAGGAGGAGGAGGAGGAGGAGGAGGAGGAGGAGGAGGAGGATGAAGCCGCCGCGTCCTGCGACCAGCCCCGGGACGTGGTGGAGCAGCACAAGGCGGCCACGGGGAGCTTCAGGGGGCTCAGGTGAGCGGGGGGGCGGAGATGGGGGGATGGATGGAGGTGGTGGGATGGGGTTGGGATGGATGTAGGACATGGTGGGATGGCGTTTGGAGATGGTGGGATGAGGGGCAGGATGTGGTGGGAGGGTTCCTGATGGTTCTTTACCCGCTTTGGATGGTTCTTGGTGGTTCTTTAGGCCCTTTAGGTGCTTCTTGATGGTTCTTTGGGACCTTTAGTTGGTTTTAGATGGTTCCTGATGAGTTCTTGTGGGTTCTTTAGTCACTATAGATGGTTCTTAATGGGTTCTGATGGGTCCTTCCGCCCCTTTAGATGGTTCTTGATGGTTGTTTATCCCCTATAGATGGTTCTTGATTGGTTCTGATGGGTTCTGATGGGTCCTTCAGCCCCTTTAGATGCTTCTTGATGGTCCTTCAGCTCCTTTAGTTGGTTCCTGATGGTTCCTGATGGGTTCTGATGGGTTCTGTTGGGTTCTGATGGGTCCTTCAGCCCCTTTAGATGGTTCTTGATGGTTGTTTATCCCCTATAGATGGTTCTTGATTGGTTCTGATGGGTTCTGATGGGTCCTTCAGCCACTTTAGATGCTTCTTGATGGTCCTTCAGCTCCTTTAGTTGGTTCCTGATGGTTCCTGATGGGTTCTGATGGGTTCTGTTGGGTTCTGATGGGTCCTTCAGCCCCTTTAGATGCTTCTTGATGGTCCTTCAGCTCCTTTAGTTGGTTCCTGATGGTTCCTGATGGGTTCTGATGGGTTCCGTTGGGTTCTGATGGGTCCTTCAGCCCCTTTAGATGCTTCTTGATGGTCCTTCAGCTCCTTTAGATGGTTCCTGATGGGTTCTGTTGGGTTCTGATGGGTCCTTCAGCCCCTTTAGATGCTTCTTGATGGTCCTTCAGCCCCTTTAGATGGTTCTTGGTGGTTCTTTGAGACCTTTAGTTGGTTTTAGATGGTTCCTAATGAGCTCTGATGAGTTCTTTAGCCGCTATAGGTGGTTCTTGATGGTTCTTTGAGACCTTTACGTGGTCCCTGCTGGCTCCTGACGTGTGTCTCGTCCCTCGGCAGGTCGTGGCTGCTCTCGGAGTCGCTGTCCCCGCCGCCCTCTCCGCCGCGCTCGCCCCCCCCCGCGGCCGCCGCCGCCGCCCCCCCGCTGGCGCCGCTGGCGCTGCCGCAGGGGCGGTGCTACGGGGACCCCCGGCACCCCGACGCCCCCGTCCTGCTGCTGCTGGCGCGCTTCACCTTCCTGGCGGAGCCCAGCAGGGCGCTGGTCGCCCCCCCGGTGCTGCGGGGCCTCCTGCGGTACCTGGCGGGGGTCCCGGCGCCCCCCCCCGTGCTGCAGAGGCTGCTGCAGCACCTCTTGGGGTACCCCCCGTTCCTGGGGGTGCTCGTCAGGGGCTTCGTGCCCTCTCTGCTCCGCTCCTGGCTGGTGCTTGGGGTGGCCCCCCCCTGCGGCCGCGACCCCCCGGGGGGGGCGGGGGGGGCCCCGGAGGCGTGGGGAGCGGAGAGGAGGGAGAGGCTCAGGGAGACCGGTGAGTGGGGGGGGACGGGGAGGGTACGGGGGGGTATAGGGGGGGTGTGGGGGGTTATAGAGGAGATATGGGGGGGGTTTGGGGGGTATAGAGGGGATATGGGGGGGTTTGGGGGATATGGGGGGTTATAGAGGGGTTATGGGGGGGGTTTGGGGGGATATGGGGGTTATGGGGGGTTTGGGGGGTAGGGGGGGATATGGGGGGGTATAGGGGGGATATGGGGGGGTTTGGGGGGGTAGGGGGGGATATGGGGGGGTATAGCGGGGGTATGGGGGGTTATAGAAGGGATATGGGGTGGGTTTGGGGGGATATAGGGGAGATCTGGAGGGTTATAGAGGGGATATGGGGGGGTATGGGGGGATATGGGGGGGTATGGGGGTTTGTAGAGGAGATGTGGGGGTTTGGGGGGTATAGGGGGTGTATAGGGGGGTTTGGAGGGGTATGGGGGGTTATAGAGGGGATATGAGGTGGGTTTGGGGGGATATGGGGGGGTATAGGGGGGATATGGGGGTTATAGAGGGGATATGGGGGGGGTTTGGGGGAATATAGGGGGGATATGGGGGGTTATAGAGGGGATATGGGGGGTATAGGGGGATATAGGGAGGGTTTGGAGGGGTATAGGGGGCTATGGGGGGGTATAGAGGAATATAGAGGAGGTATGGAGGAGTATAGAGGGGATATGGGGGGGTATTGGGGGGGGTTTGGAGGGGTATAGGGTGGTTTTGGGGGGATATAGAGCGCTATGGGGGGGTATAGGGGTGTATGGGGGGTTATAGAGGGGATATGGGGTGGGTTTGGAGGGATATGGGGGTTATAGGGGGTTATAAGAGGATGTAGGGGGCTTTGGAGGGGTATAGGGGGCTATGGAGTGGTTTTGGGGGGGATATAGAGCGCTATGGGGGGTATAGGGGGGAATTGGGAGGATATATAGAGAAGTTAGAGGGGGATATGGGCGGTGGGTGGGAATGGGGGAGATATAGGGGATATGGGGGGGATATGGATGGGAATTGCGGGGCTATGGGGGTTATAGAGGGGCTATGGGGGTTATAGAAGGGCTGTGGGGGGTATAGAGGGGCTATGGGGGGCTATGGCGGGTTACAGAGGGGCTATGGGGGGTATGGGGGGGTATGGGGCGCGCCGGGGCGCTGCAGAGGCGCCCATGGGTGCCCGTGCCCCGCAGGCGAGGCGCTGCTCCGCACCGTGGCCGCCGTGGCCGCGGCTCCCTTCGGCGTCGGGCTCCTCACGCACATGCTGCGCTGCGGGAGCGCCCCCACGCGGCTGGCGTGTGCCACTGCGCTGCCGCTGCTCGCCAGGTACCCACAGACACCCATAGACACCCATAGAGCCCCCACAGAGACCCATAGAGACCCATAGACACCCATAGAGAGCCATAGGCACCCCATAGACACCCCATAGAGCCCCATAGACACCCACTGGCGTGTGCCACTGCACTGCCGCTGCTCGCCAGGTACCCACAGAGCCCCACAGAGCCCCATAGAGCCCCATAGACACCCCATAGAGACCCATAGAGACCCATAGACATCCACTGGCATGTGCGACTGCACTGCCGCTGCTCGCCAGGTACCGCGGAGCCCCATAGAGACCCATAGAGCCCCACAGAGCCCCACAGAGACCCATAGAGACCCATAGAGCCCCCATAGAGACCCACAGAGGCCCCATAGAGACCCATAGAGACCCATAGACACCCCATAGAGCCCCATAGGCATCTATAGATACCCCATAGACACCTATAGATACCCCATAGAGCCCCATGGATACCTGTAAATACCCGTTGACACCTATTGGTACCCCATAGGCACCCCATAGATCCCATAGACACCCATTGACACCCTATAGATCCCCATAGACACTCAATGATACCCCATAGACACCCAATGATACCCCATTGATACCCCATAGATCCCCATAGCCCCCCATAAACACCACCCCACTCCCCGCAGACCCCCCTAAACCCCATAGACACCCCATAGACACCCCATAGCTGCCACAGACCCCCCCTAGACCCCCCCCAGACCCCCATCGCCACCCCCTATAACCCCCCCCAGACCCCCCCCATTGCCCTCCCCACCTGCCCCCCTCCCCCCTTCCCCCTTAGCATGACGTTGGCATGACGCTGGCGTGTGCTTGGCGTGTCCAGGCCCTCGTCGCCGGCGCACGAGCTGCTGTGGGGCGGGGGGGCCGTGGCGCTGCTGCTCTCGGCCGTGGCCCAGGGCCCCGCGTCCCCCTTCGAGCCCCCCCCGGCCTTCCTGCTCTACGCCGCCGACGCCATCGCCCTGCTGCGCGCACACGCCAAGGACACGTCTGCGCACGCCAAGGACACGTCTGCGCACGCCGAGGACACGTCTGCGCACGCCAAGGACATGCCTGGACACGCGGAGGACACGCCAAGGCGGGTGCTGGCCGCGGCAGCGCAGCCGGAGGATGCTCTGGAGGTTGAGGTAGGGGCTGGTGTGGGGCGCGTGCCCCATAGATACCCCATGGGCACAGCATTGAGCTCCATAGGTGCCCCATAGATGGCATGGAGCCCCCATAGATGCCCCATAGATCCTCATAGATACCCCATAGATGGCATAGACCCCCCATAGATGCCCCATAGACCCCCATAGACCCACATAGATACCCCATAGATGCCCCATAGACACCAATAGACTCCCCATAGAGCCCCAAAGATACCCTATTGACCCCCATAGACACCCCATAGATCCCCATAGATGCCCCATAGATCCTCATAGATACCCCATAGATGGCATAGACCCCCCATAGATGCCCCATAGACCCCCATAGACCCACATAGATACCCCATAGATGCCCCATAGACACCAATAGACTCCCCATAGAGCCCCAAAGATACCCCATTGACCCCCATAGACACCCCATAGATCCCCATGGACACCATAGACACCCCATGGACACCCATAGACACCCCATAGATCCATATAGACACCAATAGACACCCCATAGAGTGCCCCGTAGGCACCCATATACCCACGTAGACACCCCATAGACGCCCCATAGATGCCCATAGGCTCCCCATAGACACCTGAAGACACCCCATAGAGCCATGTAGACTCCCCATAGACACCCCAGGGACCCCCATAGACACCCCATAGATGGCCATAGACCCCCATAGACACCCCATAGACCCCCCTGGATGGTCTCCAACCCCCCGCCTGCTCCCCCATAGGTGCCCAATGGGGCCGGCGAGGAGCTGTGGGGCCCGGCGGAGCCAGAGGCCGCCCCCCAAGCGGACGTCCTGGCCCAGCTGCCCCCATTGCTGTCCCCTCTGCCCCACGGCGCCCCCCCGGCCTCCTCCCCTCCCTGTGGGGGCACGGGGGGCTCCAGCCCGTGGCCAAGCTCTTCTGACCCACGTCCAGCCTCTCCCAACCCACCTCCAGCCTCTTCCACCCCAGTCCCAAGCTCCAAACCCTCTCCCAACCCATCTCCCACCCCATTCCTGAGCTCCAACCCACCTCCAGCCTCTTCCAACCCATATCCAATGTCCTCCAACCCACCTCCAACAGGTTCCAACCCATCTCCAACCCCTTCCAACCCATATCCAATGTCCTCCAACCCATCTCCAACCTGTTCCAACCCATCTCCCACCCCATTCCTAAGCTCCAACCCATCTCCAACCTTCTCTAACCCATCTCCAACAGGTTCCAACCCATCTCCAACCCCTTCCAACCCATGTCCAATGTCCTCCAACCCATCTCCAACCTCTCCCAACCCATCTCCAACCTGTTCTAATCCATATCCAATGTCCTCCAACCCACCTCCAACAGGTTCCAACCCACCTCCAGCCTCTCCCAACCCATCTCCAACCTGTTCTAACCCATATCCAGTGTCTTCCAACCCATCTCCAGCCCCTTCCAACCCATGCGTGGTGACTTCCAACCCATTTCCAGCCTCTCCCAATCCATCTCCAACCTTCTCGAACCCATGTCCCACCCTATTCCTGAGCTCCAAGCCACCTCCAACCTCTCCCAACCCACCGCCAACCTTCTCCACCCCATCTCCAACCTGTTCTAACCCATATCCAGTGTCCTCCAAGCCACCTCCAGCCTCTCCCACCCCATGTCTGATGTCCCCCAACCCATCTCCAACCTGTTCTAACCCATCTCCAGCCTCTCCCACCCCATGTCTGATGTCCCCCAACCCATCTCCAACCTGTTCTAACCCATCTCCAGCCTCTCCCACCCCATCTCCGCCAGGTTCCACCCCATCTCCGACCTTCTCCCCCCCCGCTCCAGCCCCCCCCGCCCCCTGCCCTTACTCCCAAGCCCCCCACGACCTCCTCCTGCTGCCGGGCGGCCTCCCCCCCGCCATCCCGGCGTGGCGCTCGGCGCTGGCCGCCTCCTCCCCGGTGCTGCGGGCGATGCTGCTGGGTCCCTTCCTGGAGGCCCGGCAGCGGGAGGTCTCCTTGGCCGGCGCCCCCCGCCTGCCGCTGCTGCTGCTGCTGCACTTCCTGCACGGCTGCCGCCGCTGCCCGCTGCTGGCAGCGCCGGTGCCGCCCGCTGCCGCCGGCGCCGCCGCCGCGCTGGCGCGCCGCTTCCTGCTGCCGCAGCGCGGCCTGTTCGAGCGCACGGTGGCGGCGGCGGCGCGGGGGGCGCCGGCCGCGCTGTGGGCCGCGGCGGAGCGCTGGGGCTCGGCCCCGCTGGCGCTGCGGGCCTGCGCGCTGCTGCTGCGGGGGCCGCCGCGGCGCGTGGCGCGGCGCCTGGCTGCCGTGCGCCGCTGCGCCCGCTGCCCCCGGCGCCTGGCCGCCGCGCTCATGGGCGCCATAAGGGGCGCGGGGGAGGGGGACATGGGGGGCTGGGGGGACGGGGACCCCCTGCTCATGGAGCCCGCGGCGGGGTGGGGGGCTGAGCTGGAGGGGGAGGGGGGGGGGCTATGGGGAGAGCCGGGACCCCCAGGAGGACCCTGAGGGCTTGGGAGAGGAGTTGGGGGTCGCGTGTAAGGACCTTGGGGAGCTCCGGGACCCCCATGAGGACCTCAGTGAGCCCCATATGGATCTCAATGACCCCCATATGGACCTCAATGACCCCCATATGGACCTCGAAGATCTCCATGAGGACTTCAATGACCCCCTTGAGGACTTCAATGACCCCTATATGGACCTCAATGACCCCCATGAGCACCTCAAAGATCTCCATGGGGACCTCAATGACCCCCATATGGACCTCAAGGATCTCCATGAGGACCTCAATGACCCCCGTATGGACCTCAAAGATCTCCATAAGGACGTCAAGGACCCCCATGAGCACCTCAGTGACCCCCATATGGACCTCGAAGATCTCCATAAGGACCTCAATGACCCCCATATGGACCTCAAAGATCTCCATAGAGACCTAAGGAACCCCCATAAGGACCTCAAGGACCCCCATAGGGACCTAAGGGACATGGAAGATGACTTCGGAGACCCCTATAAGGACCTCAAGGATCCCCATATGCATCTCAAGCACCTCCATAAGGACCTTAGGAACCCCCATAAGGACCTCAAGGCCCCCCCTAGGGACCTAAGGGACATGGAAGATGACTTTGGAGACCCCCATATGGCCCTCAAAGACCTCCATAGGGACCTGAGGAACCCCCATATGGGCCTCGAGGACCCCCATGGAGACCTAAGGGACATGGAAGATGACCTTGGAGACCCCCGTGAGGCCCTCAAGCGCATGGAAGATGACTTGGGGGTCACGTCTAAGGACCTTGGAGAGCTCCAGGACCCCCATGAGGACCTCAAGGACCCCCATAGGGACCTAAGGGACATGGAAGATGACTTGGGGGTCCCTTATGGAGACATCGAGGCCCATGGGGACCCCCAGGAGGACCTGAGGACCATGGCCCGTGACGTGGGGGTCTCCTGTGGGCCCCCCCAAGGAGCCTTCCCCTCCGAGGACCCCTCCATGGAGCTTGGGGAGCCCATAGGGGAAGCCATGGACACGAAGGGACCCCTCTGAAGGCCTTGCCTGGAGCCCCGGAGGTGATGGGACCTATAGAGGGACCCTATATGGACCTTCAGTGGGGCCTATGGGGCGCCCCTTTGATGGGTGGTGGGGACATGGAGGTCAATGGGACCCCTGGGAGACCCCGTGGCTGGGGGTGGGGAAGAGGAAGGACCTTGGGGACCCCCATAAGGACCTATAGGACTCCCTAAGGACCTTGGCGACCCCTATAGGGGCCCTATAGGACCCCCATAAAGACCTTGGCGACCCCTATAGGGGCCTTGGGGACACCCATAGTGCCATTAGGTCCCCTTTGAGGCCCTATAGGACCTCCATTAAGATGTTGAGGACCCCCATAAGGCCCTTTGGGATCCCTATAAGGCCCTTTGGGACCCCTATAGGACCCCCATGGTGGGGGGGGGCCACGTTTTGGGTGCATTTCATGGGGTTTTGGGGCCGCGGTTGTAACGCTGGAGCCACAATAAAGGAGGTGGGAGACGATGCTCCTGGGTCCCATTGATTCCATAGGGTCCGGCCGCCCCTATAGCCCCTAGACCCAGGGCTCTCCCTCCCTCCCCCCATAGGCCATAGATCCCAATGGTGGGACACCCCCCCCCCCCATTCCCAACCACTTCCGGCCTCTTCCCGCCCTTTTCCTGGCCCGATCCCAACATTCCGGACACTTCCATATAAGGGCATGGAGGGGCCCCGCGGGCGATGATGTCACCGGGGGGGGGGAAGGGGGGGGGAGCGGGGGGAATAAGGGCTCCGGCCATGGAGGACCTGGGTAGGAGCCATAGGGATGGGGCCGTCGGGTAGGGATGGGGCCATGGGATAGGGCTATGGGGTAGGGGATGGATCCATAGGGATGGGGCCATGGGGATGGATCCATAGGGATGGGGCCATGGGGATGGGGCCGTGGGGTAGGGATGGGGCCATAGGGATGGGGCTATGGGGTAGGGGCTGGGGCCATAGGGATGGATCCATAGGGATGGGGCTATGGGGCTGGGGCCATAGGGATGGGGCTATGGGGTAGGGAATGGGGCTATGGGTTATGGGATGGATCCATAGGGCTGGGGCCATAGGGCTGGGGCTATGGGGCAGGGGCTGGGGCCATAGGGCTGGATCCATGGGGCTGGATCTCTGGACGCTGCCCTCAGATGCCCTCTTGGCCGACCTGGAGACAACAACGTCCCACCTGAGCCTGGAGCCCCCGCCCCACGGAAAGGTGGGGAGTGGGGTGCGGGTGTGGGGGGTGGGGTGTGGGGTGCGGATATGGGGGGTGGGGACCTCACTATGTCCCATTAACCCTCAATGTGCTGGTATCCAGGTGCCTGAAGGTGACAAGGAGCAGCTCTACAGGTAGGGGGGCAATGGGGGTGATGGGGGGCAATGGGGGCAATGGGGCAATGGGGCAATGGGGGGCAATGGGGGAATGGGGCAATGGGGGCAATGGGGCACGGGAGGTGCCATTGGGGTCTATGGGGGGCTCAGGCTGTGGGCCCCCCCCCCCCCAGCATGGTGCAGAAGCCGCGACCGCCCCCCCCCGGCCTTGGGGAGCTCGACCGGCTCCTGCGGGACCTCAACGCGACCCACAGCTCCATCGCAGGTACCGAACCACCCCAATACCCCCAGAGCACCCCAAAACTGCCCAAAAGCACCCCAAAACTGCCCAAAGCTGCCCCAAATCACCCCAAAACTGCCCAAAATACCCCCAAAGCACCCCAAAACTGGCCAAAATCACCCCAAAACTGGCCAAAATACCCCCAAACTGCCCAACATATCCCCAAATCACCCCAAAACTGAACAAAATACCCAAAAATCACCCCAAAACTGCCCAAAATACCCCCACATCACCCCAAACCTGCCCAACATACCCCAAACCTGCCCAAAATACTCCAAAATCACCCCAAAACTGCCCAAAATCACCCCAAAACTGCCCAAAATACCCCCAAATCATCCCCAAAAATAGTCCAAAACACCCCAAAAGAGCCCAAAATCACCTGAAATCACCTCAACCCCCCCAAAACACCCCCAATCACCCCAAAACTCCCCCCAACCGGTCCAAAATGGCCCAAAATACCCCCAAACAGCCCCAAAACACCCCAAAATGGCCCAAACCAGCCCCAAATCACCCTCAAATCATCCCAACCCCACCTTTTGGACCCCAAAACCACCTTAAGAACCCCCAAACCAGCTTTATTCCCCCCAAAACCCCCCTTGAAGACCCCCAAAACCATCTTATTTACCCCCAAATCACCTTGAAGACCCCAAAACCCCCCTTGAAGACCCCCAAAACCCACCTTATTCACCCCAAAACTCACTTTATTCACCCCAAACCCCACTTTATTCCCCCCCCCCCCCCATAGACGAGCTCTTGGCGCGGTTCCCCCCCTCGCTGCCCCCTGAGGAGCTGAAGAAGACCCCACCAGATGCCACCAAGGATGGAGCAGCCCCACCTGGGTGAGCAGGACCCCAACCCCGGGGCTTTGCACCCCAAAAATGGGAGGGTTTGGACCCCAAAATGGTGGTTTCCCCCCCTTGGAACCCCAAAAGCCTTCTCTTTGCCCCCCCAAAAGCAGGTCGGGACCCCCCCAAGTGACCCCATCTTCAGCCACCCAAGAGCTGGACAAGCTGATGGCCTCGTTGTCCCACTTCCATCTCCAGCACCAAGTGAGACCAATGGGGGGTCCCCATTGTCCCCCCCTTGTCTTCTCCAGCCCCATAAGTGTCTTTCGCACCCGCTGGTCCCCCCAGAGCCCCCCAAGTAAGGAGGTTCCTCAAGAGGAGAACCTGGACTCGATGCTGGTGGCGCTGCAGAAGGACCTGGGCCGACAAGGGGTCCCCATGGGGAACAAGGGGGTGTGCGGGGGCTGCCTGAAGCCCATTGCCGGGAAGGTGAGGTCTGGGGGGGCCTCTTTGGGGCAGAGCCCGCAACGGGGCCCAGGGGTGCCCCCGTAATGGAGATGGTCATTGATGGCCCCAGCACGGGCAGTGGGGGGGCAGTGGGGATCGATGGGTGCCAATGGGGTCAATGGGGGGCAATGGGTGCCAGTGGGATCAATGGGGGTCAGTGGGTGTCACTGGGATTGATGGGGATCAATGGGTGTCCGTGGGATCAATGGGTGCCAATGGATGTCACTGGGTGCCAATGGGATCGATGGGGATCAATGGATGTCAGTGGGTGCCAATGGGATCGATGGGGATCAATGGGTGTCAGTGGGATCAATGGGTGCCAATGGATGTCAATGGCTACCAATGGGGGTCAATGGGTGTCTATGGGTGCCAATGGGAGCCAATAGGAGTAAATGGGTGCCATTGGGATCAATGGGTGTCAATAGGAGCAAATGGGTGCCCATGGGAGCCAGTGGGAACCAATAGGAGTAAATGGGTGCCACTGGGAGCAAATGGGTGCCCATGGGAGCCAAAGGGTGCCAATGGGGATCAATGGATGTCAATGGGTGCCCATGGGAGCCAAAGGGTGCCAACGGGGATCAATGGATGTCAATGGGTGCCAATGGGAGCCAAAGGGTGCCAATGGGGATCAATGGATGTCAATGGGTGCCAATGGGAGCCAATGGGATCAATGGGAGCCAATGGGCATCAATGGGAGCCAATGGGCATCAGTGGGAGCCAATGGGATCAATGGGTGTCAATGGTCATCAATGGGAGCCAATGGGCATCAATGGGAGCCAATGGGATCAATGGGTGTCAATGGGCATCAATGGGAGCCAGTGGCAGCCAATGGGAGCCAAGGGAGGAGCCCATTGGTTGCCCCCCCCATGACGCGCAGCCAATTGGTACCGCCCACCCGCAGGCGCTGCTGGCGCTGGGGCGCTGGTGGCACCCGCGTCACTTCCGCTGCGCCGCCTGCGGGCAGACGTTGGCCGGGAGCGGCTTCTTCGAGCGGGACGGCGCCCCCTACTGCCCGGAGGACTACGGGCGCCTCTTCGCGCCGGCGTGCGCGGGCTGCGCGCGCCCCATCCTGCACGTGCGCCGCGGGTCACGTGGGGGGGCAACGGGGGGCAATGGGGGGTCAGTGGGGGCAATGGGGGGAATGGGGGGTAATGGGGGGTAATGGGGGGACATAGGACCCTATGGGAGGGCAATGGGGGGCAATGGGGGGACATAGGACCCTATGGGGGGGCAATGGGGGGCAATGGGACCCTATGGGGGGGCAACGGGGGTCAATGGGGGGTCAATGGGGGGACATGGGACCTTATGGGGGGGCAATGGGGGGCAATGGGGGGTAATGGGACCCTATGGGGGGGCAATGGGACCTTATGGGGGGGCAACAGGGGGGCAATGGGGGCACAATGGGACCCTGGGGGGGGCAATGGGGGGCAATGGAGGCACAATGGGACCCTATGGGGGGGCAATGGGGCGCTATGGGGGCAATGGGGGGCTGTCACGGGCTCATTATGGGATGGAGCCCCCCCTCCCTGCAGCAAATGGTGACGGCGCTGGACAAGACCTGGCACCCGGAGCACTTCTGCTGCACCCACTGCGGGGGGGTGCTGGGGGAGCAGGGTCAGGCCCCACGGGCCCCACACACCCCATATATCCCATACCCCATATATCCCACACCCCACACCCCATATCTCAATATCCCACACCCCACATCCCACACCCCATATATCCCATATCCCACACCCCATACCCCACACCCCACATCCCATATACCCCGTATCCCACACCCCACACCCCATACCCCATATACCCCACACCCTACACCCCATATCCCATATACCCCATATACCCTGTATCTCACACCCCATATCCCACATCCCATATACCCCACACCCCATATATCCCCCACCCCACACCCCATATATCCCATATCCCACACCCCACAACCCATATACCCCGCACCCCATATCCCAATATCCCATACCCCATATCCCATATATCCCATACCCCACTCCCCATACCCCACATCCCACACCCCATATACCCCACACCCCATACCCCATATATCCCATATCCCACACCCCACATCCCATATACCCCACACCCCATATGCCAATATCCCATACCCCATATGCCAATATCCCATACCCCATTCCCCATATATCCAATATCCCACACCCCATATCCCATATACCCCATATCCCACACCCCACACCCCATATATCCCCCACCCCATATCCCACACCCCACACCCCATATCCCACACCCCATACCCCATATATCCCATATCCCACACCCCATATACCCCACACCCCATATATCCCCCACCCCAAACCACGCATCCCATATACCCCACACCCCACACCCCACACCCCATATACCCCATATCCCACACCCCATATATCCCGCACCCCCCCGTGCCCCGCTGCAGGGTTCGTGGCGCGGGAGCAGCGCCCGTACTGCCCGCGGGACTATGGGCAGCTCTTCGGGAGCCGCTGCCGGGGCTGCTCCAGCCCCATCCTGGCGGGGTTCATCTCGGCTCTGCAGGGCCTGTGGCACCCCCAGTGCTTCGTGTGCGCGGTGAGGGCCGCCAGCCCATAATACCCCGCGCCCCGCACCCCATATCCCGCACCCACACCCCGTATCCCCCATCCCGCCCCCAGGAATGCTCCGCTCCCATCACCGGAGGCACCTTCTTCGAGGCCGACGGGCGCCCCGTGTGCGAGCGCCATTCCCAGCCCCGCTCCCAGCCCCTCTCCCAGCGGAGCTGCACCTTCTGCCTCCAGCCCTTCCGTGGGGCTGCCCCACAGCAGCGCGACGGGAAGCTCTATTGCCAGCTCTGCGCACAGCACCTCCTCCAGTGAGGGGCCCCATGGGGCTGCCTGCCCCATAGATGCACAATGGGCCCATCGCAACCATCATGAGAAGGTTCTATGGGTCAATCATTGCGTTGGGTCCATCATTGAGGTGCTCTTCAGGGTGGTTGAAGGTGCCCCATGGGGTTGCCTGCCCCATAGATGGCCAATGGGCCCATCGCAACCATCATGAGAACGTTCTATGGGTCAACCGTTGCGTTGGGTCCTCATTGAGGTGCTCTTTAGGGTGCTCCAGAGGGGTTGGGGGGCTTCAGACGGGGGGATGTGGCTTCTCTGAGGTCTAATATGGGGCTGGGGGGCCCAGAGGTGACCAACGGGCCCATTGCAGCCACCGTAAGGTCCCATTCTCCCCATTTGGGGTCAATTCCTCCCATTTTGGGTCTAAATCTCCCCATTTTGGGTCAATTCCTCCTATTTTGGGTCTAAATCTCCCCATTTTGGGTCAATTCCTCCTATTTTGGGTCTAAATCTCCCCATTTTGGATCAATTCCTCCTATTTTGGGTCTAATTCTCCCCTTTTTGGGTCAAATTGTCCCCATTTCGGGTCAAGTCCTCCCCCATCCCTTAATGCCCCCCCCCCCATTTCCCCCCCTTTATCAATGGGGCGACTCCAAAAGGGTCAATTTATTCCCATCAAGCAACAGGGACCCCAACTTGGGGGGCCCAAAGGAACAAGGGGGGCTCCATAGGACCCAATGGGCGCCCTTTGGGGTCTGGGGGGGGTCCCCCATGTTCTTGGGGGGGTCCTTTGAGTGTTGGGGGTCCCATAGGACCAATGGGGGCTTGGAGGGATCCCCCCCCCCTCGGGTTTGGTATGTTCCAATGGGGGGGGCGGGAGGTTCCATTGAGCCAATGACGGGGGGGCGGGAGGTTCCATTGAGCCAATGAGGGGAGGGCAGGAGGTTCCATTGAGCCAATGAGGGGAGGGCGGGAGGTTCCATTGAGCCAATGGGGGGGGCGGGAGGTTCCATTGAGCCAATGAGGGGAGGGCGGGAGGTTCCATTGAGCCAATGGGAGGGGACGGGAGGTTCCATTGAGCCAATGGGGGGGGATCTGTGGGTCTGGGCTGTCCCATTGGAGGCAATGGGGGGTCTCTGCTGCCGGGGGTGCCTGCGGCGATGGGGTTGGGGGTCCCCCCCTCACTCGCCCTCCTTGTCCTCCCCGTGCGTGATGATGTAGCAGATGTTCTTGTAGTCCACGTTGCCGGCCACGTCGGGGGGGAAGGCGGCCCACATGTTCCGGATCTGGGAGCCCACAGCCGTCAGAGACCCCTATAGGGGCCCTATAGACCACCATAGACCCCCCCCATGCACCCCCCCCCATAGACCCCTCATAGATAATCATAGACACCCCCCCATAGACCCCCCACAGACCATTATAGACCCCCCATAGACCATTATAGACCCCCCACAGGCAATCATAGACCCCTATAGACCCTTATAGATGCCCTCATAGACAATCATAGACCCTCCCATAGGTCATTATAGACCCCCCCCAGAGACCCCCTATAGGGGCCCCTATAGACCATTATAGACCCCCCCATAGACACCCCCCCATAGACCATCATAGACCCCCCCAGACCATCATAGACCATCATAGACCCCCCATAGACCCCCCATAGACCATCACGGGGACCCAGGTGGGGTCAATGGGGGTCTCTCACCTCCTCGGGGGTGAACCGGTCACACTGGGTGGTCAGGAGCTCCTCCAGGCTGGGGGGGGGGGGGAAAGGGGGTGGGGGTTAGAGATGGCCACGGCCCCTGGACCCCCATATCCCGCACCCCATATCCCGCACTCCCACACCCCATATCCCATGCCCTGCACCCCATATCCCATGCCCATGTCTCACAAGGTCTTCTTGATGGATCCCTTCCCATCGGGGTCCAGCACCTTGAACGCTCCCATGATGACATCCTCGGGGTCAGCACCTGATTGGCCGGTTCCAGGAGGTCAATGGGCGGCTATGGGGTGTCTATGGGGGTCTATAGGGGTAGATGGGGGCCTATGGGGTATCTATGGGAGTCTATGGGGTTTCTAAGGGTGTCTATGGGGTGTCTATAGGGTGTCTATGTAGGTTTATAGGGGTCTATGGGGTGTCTATGGGGGGCTATTTGGTGTCTATGGGGTATCTATGGGAGTCTATGGGGTTTCTAAGGGTGTCTATGGGGTGTCTATGCAGGTTTATAGGGGTCTATGGGGTGTCTATGGGGGGCTATTTGGTGTCTATGGGGTGTCTATGCAGGTTTATAGGGGTCTATGGGGTGTCTATGGGGGGCTATGGGGTGTCTATGGGGTGTCTATGCAGGTTTATAGGGGTCTATGGGGTGTCTATGGGGTGTATTGCATATCTAGGGCCTATAGGGCTCTATTGGGGTATACGTGATGTCTGTGGACTCAGGTACCTACAGCGTCTACGGGTGTCTATGGGGTGTCTATAAGAGTCTATGGGTGTCTATGCATCTCTATGGGTCTCTGTGGTTGCTGTGGTCTCTATGGGTCTCTATGGGTCGCTATGGGTCGCTATGGTCTCTATGGTCTCCATGGTCTCTATGCGTCTCTATGGATCTCTCTGTGTCTCTATGGTGTCTATGGGGCTCTGTGGGGCTCTGTGGTCGCTGTGGGTCGCTGTGGGTCGCAGTGGGTCGCTGTGGGTCGCCGTGGGGCTCACCCTTGAGCTTCTCCCCGAACATGGTGAGGAACACGGTGAAGTTGATGGGTCCCGACGCCTCCTTGATCATCGCGTCCAGCTCCTCGTTCTTCACGTTCAGCCGGCCTGGGGGCGGGGCCTCAGCGGGACACGCCCCCTCCCCAATACCCCAACTGAGCTGAAGCCCCGCCCCTTACCACTAAGACCCGCCCACCTCTAAGCCCCTCCCCTTTCCCTTAAGCCCCTCCCCTTTCCCACAGCTGTCCATTGAAGCCCCTCCTCTTCCCTTAAGCCCCGCCCCTCTCCTCTAAGCCCCTCCCCTTCCATTTTAGCCCCTCCCCTTCCCCATACCCCATCCATTGAAGCCCCTCCCCTCTCCTCTAAGCCCCTCCCCTCTCCTCTAAGCCCCTCCCCTTCTCTGATTCCACCATATAAACCACTCCCCTTCCCCTTAGCCCCTCCCCTTCCCCATTCGATCCCATTCTCTAAGCCCCTCCCCTTCCCCTAAAGACCCCCCCCTCCCCATTGGATCCCATTCTCTAAGCCCCTCCCCTCCCATTTTAGCCCCTCCCCTCTAGCCTAATCCTCTTAAGCTCCTCCCCTTCCCCATTGGATCCCATTCTCTAAGCCCCCCTCCTCGCAGACAAGCCCCTCCCCTCCCCTTTTAGCCCCTCCTCTTCCTCTTAAGCCCCTCCCTTTCACCTTAAGCCCCTCCCCTTTCCATTAAGCCCCTCCCCTCTAGCCTAAGCCCCTCCCCTTTCCCACCAAACCCCATTCCCTAAGCCCCTCCCCTTGCCTTTAAGCCCCTCCCCTTCTTACCCCTAAACCCCGCCCCCTGTAGCCCCGCCCCTCTGATTGGCCACTCCCCCTCCCGTGGCCCCGCCCCTACCCATGGCGGCAAAGGTCTCCCTCAGGTCGTCCTTATCAATGATCCCATCCCGGTTCTGGTCAATGACCGTGAAGGCCTGGGGGGGGGGGGGATCCAATGAGAGGGCAGGGACCAATCAGAGGGCAGGGGCGGTCAGGGGGCGTGGCCAATCGTGGGGGGCTGGGGCCATGAATGAGGCCTTGGGCTTAATGGGAATGGGAGGGGGTGGGGGGGGTGGGGTGGGGGTCAGGAGGGAGGCGTGGCCAATAAGGGAACGGGGACCAATCAGAGGGCGGGAGCAGGCAGGGGGCGTGGCCACAAGGGGCAGGTTAATGGAAAGGGGCGGGGCCAAAGGAGTGGATAAAAGGGGGAAGGGGCCAAGGAAAGAGGGCGGAGCCAAAGGAAATGGGCAGAGTTAAAAGAAAGGGGCGGGGCTAGAGGAAAGGGGCGGGGCTAAAGGGGGGGGTCCCACCTCCTTGAACTCCTGGATCTGGGTCTGGTCGAACATGGAGAAGACATTGGAGCTGCCCTCGGCCGCGCGGCGCTTCGCCTTCCTGGGGGCCTGTGGGGGGCTCTGGGTCCTTATGGGGCTCTATGGGGGGGTCTATGGGGGTCTATGGGGCACTATGGGGTGTTTATGTGTCCTTATGGGGCTCTATGGGTCCCTGCTGGGGGGTTTGGACAGTCTAAGGGGTCCCTATGGGTCTCTATTTGGCTCTATGGGGCCTTAGGGTTCTCTATGGGGCCTCTATGGGTCCCTATTGGGGGGTTTGGAGGGTCTAAGGGGTCCCTATGGGTCTCTATTAGGCTCTATGGGGCCCTAGGGTTCTCTATGGGGCTCTATGGGTCCCTATTTGTGGGTTTGGAGGGTCTAAGGGGGTCTCTATGGGGCTCTATGGGGCCTCCGTGGGTCCCTATTGGGGGGTTTGGAGGGTCTAAGGGGTCCCTATGGGTCTCTATTTGGCTCTATGGGGCCCTATGGTTCTCTATGGGGTGCTATGGGTCCCTATTTGGGGGGTTGGAGGGTCTAAGGGGGTCTCTATTTGGCTCTGTGGGGCTCTATGGGTCTCTATGGGGTCTCTATAGGTCCCTGTGGGTCCTTATTAGGGGGGTTTGTGGGGTCTAAGGGGGTGTAAGGGGGGGGGTTGCGGGTCCCTTATGGGGGTTATAGGGGGCATTGAGGGCATTGGGGTCAAGGGGGTTTGGGGGGGTCACTGTGGGGCTCTATAGGTCTCTATGGGTTCCTTTTGGGCGGGTTGGGCGTCTATGGGGGTCCCTATGGGTCTCTATAGGTCTTTAATGGGGGATTATGGGGGTCATTGGGGTGGCGGGGGGGTGTCCAGGGGGGTTTGGGGTGTCCCTATGGGTCCCATAAGGGTTATTCGGGGTCTACGGGGGTCTATGGGTGTCTATAGGGTGTCTATAGGTGTCTATGGGGTATCTATAGGGATCTATGGGGGTCCATAGGGGTCTATGGGGTGTCTATAGGGGTCTATGGGGTGTCTTTAGGGGTCCATGGGGGTCCATAGGGGTCTATGGGGTATCTATAGGGGTCTGTGGGGGTCTATGGGGGTCCGGGGGGGGTCGGGCTCTCACCATTGTCTCCTTGCCGATGGGGGGGGTCGATGGAGGCTCCGTCCAATCGCGGGGGGTTTTATTGCCCCCCTTGGGGGGGGGGCGGGGGGGTTGGGCCCCGCCCCCTTCCTCGCCCCTCCCCCCGCCTTGAGGCGCCTCGTGCCCTTTCTCGGGAATAACCGGGAATAGAAACGGGAAGGGGGGGGGGGGGGGGACCCGCACCTGCTGCCCCTCCCCCCACGGCAGCTGCGGGGAGGGGGAGGGGAGCAGGGGGGAAGGGGACATCCCGGGGATCCCATCGATCCCAGTGCTCCCAGTGCTCCCAATGGATCCCAGTGCTCCCAGTGCGGGTCTCATTGATCCCATTGATCCCAGTATGGATCTCAGTGCTCCCAATGGATCCCAGTGTGGATCCCAGTGCTCCCAGTGTGGATCCCATTGATCCCATTGATCCCAATCTGGATCCCAGTGCTCCCAGTGTGGATCCCATTGACCCCAGTGTGGATCCCATTGATCCCATTGATCCCAATCTGGATCCCAGTGCTCCCAGTGTGGATCCCATTGGTGACATTGATCCCAGTATGGATCCCAGTGCTCCCAGTATGGATCCCATTGATCCCATTCGGGATCCCAGTGCTCCCAGTATGGATCCCATTGATTACATTGATCCCAGTATGGATCCCAGTGCTCACACTGGCTCCCAGTGTGGATCCCATTGATCCCAGTGTGGATCCCATTGATCCCATTGATGCTCTTGGGGCCAGTCCCAGCCCCTCCCACTCCCCCCTCTCCAGCCAATCAGCGCCGAGGGGGCGGGGCCAAACCCGGCCGAATGGCGGGGGGGGGGGAGGCGACGCACGACACAGACACAGCGCGGTGACGTCACAAACTGCGCCCCCCGGTGACACCGCTGGGTGTGACGTCACAACGAGGGGGGGGCAGGGTGGAACCGCACGCAGCGACGTCACCGGTGACATCACGATTAAATCCCGCGTTTCCACCTCAAACGGCGCTTCCTGATTGGTTCCTTCCCCGGCCGGAAGGGGCGGGGCAACGAGAGGTTTTGTGTGTGTGTAGGGGGGGTGCGGTCACGTGGGGCCGCGGTCACGTGAGGGCGCGGCGGCAGCGACTCGCCGGCGGGTAACGGGGGGGATGGGGGGGGGAAGGGACGGTCACGTGAGCGGGGCGCTATGGGGCGTCTATAGGGGTCAGTGGGGCTCTATGGGGCGTCTATACGGGTCTATGGGGCTCTATGGGGTGTCTATAGGGGTCTATGTGGCGCTGTGGGGCGTCTATAGGCGTCTATGGGGCGCTGTAGGGGTCTGTGGGGTGTCAGTGGGGGGCTATGGGTCTCTATGGGGGTCTGTGGGGCTCTATGGTGTGTCTGTGTGGTGTCTATGGGGGGCTATGGGGCTCTATGGGGTGGCTATGGGGTGTCTATGGGGGGCTATGGGGCTCTATGGGGTGGCTATGGGGTGTCTACCGGGGTCTATGGGGTGTCTGTGGGCATCTATGGGGTAGCTATGGGGGTCTCCGGAGTGCCAGTGGGGGTCTATGGGGTGTCTATAGGGGTCTATGGGGCTCTGTGGGGTGTCTATGGGGGTCTATGGGGCGCTGTGGGGTGTCTATGGGGTGTCTATAGGGGTCTATGGGGCGCTGTGGGGGTCTATGGGGTGTCAATAGGGGGCTATGGGGGATCTTTGGGGCTCTATGGTGTGCCTATGTGGTGTCTATGGGGGTCTATGGGGCGCTGTGGGGGTCTATGGGGTGTCTATAGGGGTCTATGGGGCTCTATGGTGTGTCTATGGGGGTCTATGGGGCGCTGTGTGGGTCTATGGGGTGTCAATAGGGGGCTATGGGGAGTCTATGGGGTGTCTATGGGGGTCTCTGGAGTGCCAGTGGGGGTCTATGGGGTGTCTATAGGGGTCTATGGGTGTCTATGGCGTGTCTATGGGGCGCTACATGGGTCTATGGGGTGTCTGTGGGGGTCTATGGGGTGTCTATAGGGGTCTGTGGGGCTCTATGGGGTGTCTATGGGGGTCTATGGGGGGCTATGGGGCTCTATGGGGTGGCTATGGGGTGTCTACAAGGGTCTATGGGGTGTCTGTGGGCATCTATGGGGTGTCTCTATGGGGGTCTATGGGTGTCTATGACATGTCTATGGGGTGCTATGTGGGTCTATGGGGTGTCTATGGGGGTCTATGGGGGTCTATGGGGTGTCTATGGGGTCTACGGGGCTCTATGGCGTGTCTATGGGGGGCTATGGGGGTCTATGGGGTGTCTATGGGGTGTCTGTGGGGGTCTATGGGTCTCTCTGTGTCTCTGTGGGGCAGCCCCATAACCCCCCTTTGTGTCCCCCCCAGGGCTGCCCCATGGCGTCGGGGCCGGAGCTGCTTCGCGCCGATGACACCAGCGATGGGGGGGCCCCGTCCTGCCCCACCGCACCCCACAGCGACGGCTCCTGCCCCACAGCGCCCCATAGCGATGGCTCCTGCCCCACAGCGCCCCATAGCGATGGCTCCTGCCCCATAGCGCCCCCCGGTGCCCGCCTGAGCATCGCCATCCTCTGTTACATCAACCTCCTCAACTACATGGATCGCTTCACTGTGGCTGGTACTTGGGGGGCGCTATGGGGCGGGATGCGGGGTGGCGGTGGGGCGCTATGGGGTGCCCTGTGGGTCCCTCTGGGGTGCCATAGCATGGCTATGGGTCCCTACAGGGTGCCCTAGCGTGGCTATGGGTGCCCTATGGGTCACTATGGGGTGCACAGGGTGGCTATGGGTCCCTGTGGGTGCTATGGGGCAGCCCCACATCCCGCCCCCCCACCAGGCGTCCTCCCCGACGTTGAGGATTTCTTCAGCATCAGCGACAGCAGCTCCGGGCTCCTGCAGACAGGTGGGACCCCCCTGCCCCACACGTGTGGGGCTGACCCACAGCTATGGGGCTGAGCCACATCTATGGGGCTGAGCCACACTTATGGGTCTGACCCATACTTATGGGTTTGACTCACACTTATGGGGCAGACGCACAGCTATGGGGCCACCCCATGCTTATAGGGCTGCCCCACAGCTCTGGGGCTGCCCCACACATAGGGGTCTGACCCACAGCTGTGGGGCCACCCCATGCTTATGGCCCTGCCCCACACTTACAGCTCTGCTCCACACTTATGGGGCCTCCCCACACTTATGGGGCTGCCCCACAGCTCTGGTGCTGCCCCACACATAGGGGTCTGACCCACAGCTATGGGGCCACCCCATACTTATGGCCCTGCCCTACACTTATGGCTCTGCTCCACACTTATGGGGCTGCCCCACAGCTCTGGGGCTGCCCCACATATAGGGGTCTGACCCACAGCTATGGGGCCGCCCCACACTTATGGCTCTGCTCCACACTTATGGGGCCACCCCACACTTATGGGGCTGCCCCACACATAGGGGTCTGACCCACAGCTATGGGGCCGCCCCATACTTACGGCCCTGCCCCACACTTACGGCTCAGCTCCACATTTATGGGGCTGCCCCACAGCTCTGCGGCTGCCCCACACATAGGGGTCTGACCCACAGCTATGAGGCCACCCCATACCTATGGCCCTGCCCCACACTTACGGCTCCGCTCCGCGCTTATGGGGCCGCCCCACACTTATGGGGCCGCCCCACACTTATGGGGCTGCCCCACAGTGTTCATCGGCAGTTACATGGTGCTGGCGCCCCTCTGTGGCTATTGGGGGGATCGCAGGAGCCGGAAGCGGCTCCTCAGCCTCGGCCTCGCCCTATGGGCGGCTGCGACCATGGCCGGGAGCTTCGTCCCCCCCCAGGTGAGGCGCTGTGGGGCGCTGTGGGGCGCTATGGGGCGGCTATGGGTGGCTATGGGTGGCTATGGGGTGTCTATGGGGCGCTATGGGGTGTCTATGGGGGTCTGTTGGGGTGGCTATGGGTGGCTATGGGGT
>NW_022651087.1:50333-67833 GCF_004027225.2 Strigops habroptila
ATTGGGTCATTGGTTGGGTCATTGAGGGGATCATTGGGTCATTGATGATGTCATTGGGTCATTGGTGATGCCATTGGGTCATTGGTTGGGTCATTGAGGGGATCGTTGGGTTATTGGGTGGTTGGATGCTCAATGAGGTTGGATGGTCAATGGGTGGTTGGATGGTCAATGGGTGGTTGGGTGCTCAATGGGTGGTTGGATGCTCAATGAGGTTGGATGGTCAATGGGTGGTTGGATGGTCAATGGGTGGTTGGGTGCTCAATGGGTGGTTGGATGCTCAATGAGGTTGTTGGATGCTCAATGAGGTTGTTGGATGCTCAATGGGTGGTTGGGTGCTCAATGGGTGGGTCAGTTGGGTCACCAACTGGTGGGTCAGGCAGGCAATGGGTTGGTGAACTGGGGGGATGGGTGCTGATCAGCTGGTTCAATGGGTGGTGGCGTCACCATTGACCATGAGACGGGTCAACCCACCCCAGCCCATCACTTCAGGTCAACCCGACCCATAACCCCCCTTTCTGAGACCCCCTATTGGGTGAACCTGCCCCATGGCCCCTCCCTATGGTCAACTCAACCCATGGTCCTTCCTATGGTCAATCCAACCCAAGACCCTTCCTATGGTCAACCCAACCCGAGAGCTCTCCCTGTGGTCAACCCAACCCATGACTCTTCCTATGGTCAACCCAACCAAAGCCCTTCCCTATGGTCAACCCAACCAAAGCCCTTCCCTATGGTCAACCCAACCCATGACCCTCCTTGAGCATCACCCCCCATTGACCCCTCTGCCCCCACCTTGAGGCCACCTCCTGCCCCCCAAGTGTGTCCCCCCCCCCCACCAAGCGCATGGATGGAGGCTCATGGCAAGGGGGTGGAGCCAAGGAGCGAAGGGGAGGAGCCAAACAGCCAATGGACGCCATGATTGGATGGGCGGAGGCCGAGGAACCGCTGCGATTGGTCGGCTCCGTGAACCATTGTCTCTTCATTGAGTCTCATGAATGGAGAAGGACATGGAGGAGATGATGGGGGGGGTCAACTGGGGGGCCCTACAAGCCCAAGGTGCCCCCAATGGAAGAGGCCAAGACCACCCCCAGCACCACGCAGCAGATGATGATCATGATCTTCTTCTACTCGAGGAGACAGGAGAGAAGGAGAACGTTATGGGGACACCCCAATGGCCACCCCAGGGTCCTCAAGGGCCACCCCAATGTCCCCAAGCTCTCACCCTTCGGGCCTTGCTCTGGTACTTGACGGCTTTCTTGGTGTCCGACACGGCCCGTTCCACGTAGTCCACCGAGTGCTCCACGTTGTACTCGATGCGGTCGATCATCTCGCCCTTGGGGAGGAGGAACCGGCCCTTGAGATGCCTTGGGATGGGTCTAAGGGGGTTCTTGGTGGTCTCCATGGCTGTGGATGGTGCCTGGATGGGTCTAAAGGGGGTTCCTGGTGGTCTCCATGGCTGTGGATGGTGCCTGGATGGGTCTAAGGGGGGTTCTTGGTGGTCTCCATGGCTGTGGATGGTGTCTAGATGGGTCTAAGGGGGGTTCCTGGTGGTCTCCATGGCTGTGGATGGTGTCTAGATGGGTCTAAGGGGGGTTCCTGGTGGTCTCCATGGCTGCGGATGGTGCCTGGATGGGTCTAAGGGGGGTTCCTGGTGGTCTCCATGGCTGCGGATGGTGTCTAGATGGGTCTAAGGGGGTTCTTGGTGGTCTCCATGGCTGCGGATGGTGCCTGGATGTGTCTAAGGGGGGTTCCTGGTGGTCTCCATGGCTGTGGATGGTGCCTGGATGGGTCTAAGGGGGTTCTTGGTGGTCTCCCGCCATGGCCATGCCCGTACCTGGCTCTCCACCAGCATGGCCATGTCCACAAACATGTCGTGCAGCTCCCGGATGCTGGTTTCCAGTTTGATGATCTCGTTGTGTCGCGTCTCGATCTCGTTCAGGGCCTGTTTGGTCATCTGAGAGTCCATCTTGATCTGCACGGAGACATTGAGGACATCCCATGGGGCTCCTCAGCCTCCAGCCCGGCCCATGGGCCTCTTGGTGGCATCTATGGGCCCCAATGACCTCCTGATGGCTCCAAGGTGCCCCCATCGCGTCCCCAACCTACATCATCAGTGAAGATGGCCAACTTCCCGCTCTCCAGCATGTCCTCCAGCTCCTCGTTGGTGGTGGTGCGTCCGGCTGCGGGGAGAAGGCGGGCGATGGGGGCGGCTGGTGGCCGCTGTCCATGGTACCCCCAGCCCACCCCATGGCCCGTGACCCACTGATCTCGAGCTGGCGCTGGATGCGGTCCTTGCAGCGGTCGCGGTACTTGGATTGGGTGGCGTTGTACTCGGTCATCACCTCCACGAACTTGCGGGACAAGGTGGAGTGCTGGGGGGGGGGCAGCAGGAGGACACGTGTGGATGGAGGCGACCACCAGGAGCAGGAGAAGGGCGAAGCGCAAGGGGAAGGAGGTACCTGGGTCTTGCGGATGCGGAGGTCGGCCGAGGAGCGGTTCAAGCCTTCCTCCTGCTCGATGCTCTGCTCGATGGCTGGAGGATACATAAGGGTGACCACTGAGGTCTTCGTGGCGGACCTTCTGCCCTACGTGTGCCTCCAGCCGTGGGTATTGGTGGTTCTCCATTGCACATGGGCTCCATGAATGGTGACCATCACACATGGGCTCCATGCATGGTGGACCTCCATCACACAACCCAGTATGGTCAACCCAAGGTGGGCACCCCAAGGTGGGCACCCCAAGGTGGGCACCCCAAGGAGGGCACCCCAAGAGGTCACCTTTCAACTTGGAGCGCACTTTGTTCGCCGTCTTCTTGATGTCGGCCGTGAGGTCCTCGAGCTCCTGCTTCGTCTCTGGGATGGGGGGGGACAACAGGGACAGGTCACCCCCTGGTGTCCCCCCATCCCATGTGTCCCTCAGGGCCCTCCATAGGCGTCTCTATGGGGCTCTATGGGGCTCTACGGTGTCCCTCCATCCCATGACTCCCCACTTCCCCATGTTCCCATGGATGTCCCCACACCCTATGACCCCCATATCTCCCCATTACCCCCACTGAGCCCATTGCCCCCATAACCCCCATTGCCCCCCATTGTCCCCATTGCTCCCATTGCCCCCATAACCCCCATTGCCCCCCATTGCCCCCATTGCCCCCATTGCCCCCCATCGCCCCCCATGTCCCGCTCACTCTCGTCGGGGTTGGGGGCGGCCAGGATGGCGCTGTGCTGCTTCTTCACCTGCTCCACGTCCTCCGAGAGCTTCTCGATGCAGCCCCGGATCTCCTCCACCTGCGGGATATGGGGTATGGGGCAGGGAGACGGGATATGGGGCATGGGATATGGGGTGTGGGATGTGGGATATGGGGTGTGGGGGTGTCTCTATGGGTGCTGTAGGAGCTCTATGGGTGATACAGGGGTTGTCTTTGGGTGACATAAGGTGCTACGGCATCTCTATGGGCTGCTCTAGGGTGCTCTAGGGTGCTCTAGGGAACTATGGGGTGATATGGGGTGGCACTATGGGGTGCTATCGGGCTCCATAAGGCACTATGGGTCTCTATGGATCTCTATGTGGCACTGTGGGTTCCTATGGGGTCTCTCTGGCATCTCTCTGGGTCTTTCTGGGGTCTCTATGGGTCTCTCTGTGTCCCTGTGTGTCTCTATGGGTCACTATAGGGTCTCTATGGGGGTCTCTATGTGTCCCTATGGGTTGCTATGGGGCCTCTATAGGTCTCTGTGTGTCCATATGGGGTCTCTATGCGTCTCTATGGATCTCTATGTGTCCCTATGGGTCTCTATGTGTCTCTATGGATCTCTATGTGTCCCTATGGGTCTCTATGTGTCTCTATGGATCTCTATGTGTCCCTATGGGTCTCTATGGGGTCGCTATGGGTCGCTATGGGGCAGCCCCACACCTGCTCGAAGAACTCGTCCATGAAGTGGTCTCGGTCCACGTGGACGACCTCGTCCTCATCGTCGCTGTCCTTGGCCTGCAGGGGGCGCCCTCGGCCTCAGGGGGGCGTGGCCAGCGCAGGCCCCGCCCCCTCCCACCCCACATTCACGCCCCATTGGCTGCCTGTCCCAGAGCGCAGCGCTGCGATTGGCTGCGGGGTGGGGGGGGGGTGAGTCATCGGCATGGCCTGATCCTCCCTTACCTGATTGGCTGCCTGGGCCCGGCTCGTTTGCATAGCCCCGCCCCTGCACCACTGCCCCCACTCATGCCATTGGCTCCCGCCATGACTCATTTGCATAAAGCCTGCCCCCAGCCCCCTGCCGCAGCTGATTGGCTGAGCTGGGGGTGATCCCCCCCATAGACCCTCCGTAGACCCCCATAGCACCCCATACAGCCCCATAGACCCCCATAGTGCTCCACAGCACCCCATAGACATCCCACAGACACCCCATAGAGCCCCATAGACACCCCATAGACCCCCACAGCATCCCATAGCCACCTCATAGACCCCCATAGTGCCCCATAGCACCCCACAGACACCCCATAGACACCCCATAGAACCCCATAGACCCTCCCTAGACACTCCATAGACACCTTGTAACACCCTATAGAGCCCCATAGTGCCCACCTACTGCACCCCAATGGGCCCTTATAGCATCCCATAGCACCCCATAGACCCCCCCCAACATCCCATAGCACCCACGTACTGCACCCCACAGCACCCCACAGCACCCATTGCAGCCCCCCAGCATCCCATTACAGCCAATGATCCCCAGAGCACCCTATGGCACCCTATAGCACCCAAAGCACCCCATAGCCCCCACAGCACCCTATATGGCCCCCCTAGCACCCCGTAGCACCCATTGCACCCAAATCACCCTATAGCCCCCCATATTCCCTACTGCACCCATTGCAACCCATAACTGCCATAGCACCCTATAGCACCCTATAGCCCTCATTGCACCCCATAGCCCCCTGTAGCTCCCACAGCACCCCATAGCAGCGTGTAGCACCCCACACATCCCATAGCACCACATACATCCCATAGCCCCCATAGCACCCCACAGCCAGCACAGCACCCATTGCAGCCCCCAGCATGCCACTGCACCCCATAGCACCCACAGCATCCTAGGGCACCCATAGCATCCTTATACCTCCCCAGCATCCCATAGCACCCCATAGCACCCAAAGCATCCCACAGCACCCCACAGCACCTAAAGCATCCCACTGCACCCACTGCAGACCCTCAGTCCTCATAGCCCCCATGGCCCCCATGGCATGCATAGCCCCCATAGCACCCTATATCCCCCCATAGCCCCCATGGCATGCATAGCCCCCATAGCATGCATAGCCCCCCCATAGCCCCTATAGCACCACATAGCCCCCACAGCACCCCATAGCATCCCATAGCATCTTTATTGCCCCACAGCACCCCATAGCATCCCACAGCACCCACTGCACCCCCCGGTCCCCATTGCACCCCATAGCACCTCGAGCATCCCATAGCACTCCATAGCTCCCTATATCCCCCCAGACCTCCATAGACCCCAATGGTACCCTATATGCTGCCATCGCACCCCATAGCCCCAATAGTCCCTTATATCCCCCATAGCCCCATAGCCCGCTATAGTCCCCATTTCCCCTCATAGCCCCATAACCCTCTATACGGTCTATATCCCCCATAGCCTCCTATGCCCCCCATAGCATCCTATATCCACTGTATCCCCCGTAGCCCTGTAGCCACCTATACCCCCTATATCCCCCATAGCCCCATAGCATCCCATAGCCCCCTATACTCCCTATACACCTTATACTCCCTATATCTCCCTATATCCCCCATAGCCCTCTATACCCCATAGCCCCATAGCCCCCTATACCCTCTATATTCCCCATAGCCCCATAGCATCCCATAGCCCCCTATATTCCCTATATCCCCCATAGCCCCATAGCATCCCATAGCCCCCTGTACTCCCTATACACCTTATACTCCCTATATCTCCCTATATTCTCCATAGCCCCCTATACCCCATAGCCCCATAGCCCCCTATACCCTCTATATCCCCCATAGCCCCATAGCATCCCATAGCCCCCTATATTCCTTATATCCCCCATAGCCCCCATGCCTCTTATACCCCCTATATCCCCCATAGCCCCCTATATCCCCTATATCCCCCTGTACCCTCTATATCCCACATAGCCCCATAGCCCCCTATATCTCCTATATCCCCCCAGCCCCATAGCTCCCTATATCCCCTATATCCCCCTGTACCCTCTATATCCCACATAGCCCCATAGCCCCCTATATCTTCTATACCCCCCCAGCCCCATAGCCCCCTATATCCCCTATATCCCCCATAGCCCCCTATATCCCCTATATCCCCTATATCCCCTATACCCCCCATAGCCCCCTATAGCCCCCTATAGCCCCCCCGTCCCCCTCTCACGCTGCGGAGCTCCTGGGTCCGGTCCTTCATGGCGTGGGGGGGGTTTGGGGGGGGGGGTGGGGGGGGGAGGGGGGAGGGGCCGGACGCGGCGCGTGCTGCTGGGGGGGGGGGGGGGGAGGTGGGGGGAGGGGTTGCGGCTGCGGCTGAGGCTGGAGGGGGGGGAGGGGGGCTGCGGAGAAGGGGGCGGGGCCTCGGGGGAGGGGGCGGGGCTTGTGGGGGGATGCACCAATGGAGGGGGGAAGGGCTCGTATTGGGGTCCCCAGGTCCTGTATCGTGATCCCAGACCCCATGTCGTGATCCCACATCCCAGTTTTGGGGTCCCACGTCCCATATTATGATCCCAGATCCCATTTTGGGGGTCCCAGACCCCATTTTGGGGGTCCCGCTTCTCATATTATGATCCCAGATCCCATTGTGGGGGTCCCAGACCCCATTTTTGGGTCCCACATCCCATATTATGATCTCACGTCCCATTTTCGGGGTCCCACATCCCATTTTTGGGGTCCCACGTCCCATATTATGATCCCAGATCCCATTTTTGGGTCCCAGACCCCATTTTTGGGGTCCCACATCCCATATTATGATCCCAGATCCCATTTTTGGGGTCCCACATCCCATTTTCGGGGTCCCACGTCCCATCTTGTGATCTCAGATCCCATTTTTGGGGTCCCACATCCCATTTTTGGGATCCCAGATCCCATTTTGGGCGTCCTAGACCCCATTTTTGGGTCTCAAATCCCATTTTGGGGGTCCCACATCCCATATCGTGATCCCACATCCCATATCGTGATCCCTATTGCTCATGGGTCCGCCCCCCCCCCTTGGAGGACCTTCCCCCGCGCTCCTCTCTATGGTTCGGCGGACTCCATGGCCAGAGCGTCCACCTCTCCCTCCGCCTCCACTGTGCCGGCGCAGGCGCAGAGCGGCCGCCGGCACTTCCGCATCCGGCCGGCGGGAGAAGGGCGCCACCATGCGGGACAGGACGCGGGAGCTCCGCCAGGTGGGGTTGGGGGGGGACACACACCCCAAAAAGGACCTAAATGGGCCCAAAATGGGCCCAAAATGGGGCTCAGGGACCCCTATATGGCCCCATGGACCCCTCTATGGACCCACTGACCCCTACATGGACCCCAATATGAACTCATTGACCCCTATACGGCCCCATTCACCCCAATATGGCCCCACGGACCCCAATATGGACCCATGGACCCCTATATGGACCCCAATATGGCCCCATGGACCCCAATATGGCCCCATTCACCCCAATATGGCCCCATGGACCCCTACATGGACCCCTTGACCTCTATATGGACCCCAATATGGCTCCATGGACCCCTACATGGACCCCAGTATGGCCCCATTGACCCCCATAGGACCCCATGGACCCCTATATGGGCCCCAGTATGGCCCCATTGACCCCAATATGGCCCCATGGACCCCTCTATGGACCCCAATATGGCCCCATTGACCCCCATATGGCCCCATGGACCCCTCTATGGACCCCAATATGGCCCCATGGACCCCTATATGGCCCCATTGACCCCTCTATGGCCCTATAGACCCCTATGTGGCCCCATTGACCCCTATGTAGCCCCATGTCCCCCCAGGCCTATGGCAGCAGCTCGGAGGAGGAAGAGGAGGACGAAGACGGGGCCAAAGTGGCTCTAATGGGGCTGAACCCCCTCCTGCAGGTGAGTGTGTGTGTCCCCCCCTTTTACACGCTACTCACACGCCCTTAGCGTGTCCTTAGCGTGTGCTTGGCGTGTTCCGGCAGGCGGGGGGGGTGCGGGCGGCGCTGCGGGCACTGGAGCTGAAGCTGGAGGCGCTGGAGCTGCTGCAGGAGACGGTGCTGGGCAGCCCCCTGCCCCAGGAGGGTGCGTAGGGGCCTATAGGGGCCTATAGGGGGCTATAGGGGGGCCTAGAGGGGCGGTATGGGGAGGGTATAGGGGTTTGTGGGAGGCTATGGCGTGTTATGAGCAGCTATAAGGGGGTTATAGGGGTCCATATGGGGCTCTGGGGGGCTATAAGGGGGTTATAGAGGGGCTATAGGGGGTTATAGGGGGCTATAGGGGGTTAAAGGGGGGTTTTGGGGGCTATAGGGGGGCTATAGGTAGGTTTGGGGGGGCTATAGGGGGCTGTAGGGGGCTATAGGGAGTCTATGGGGCTATGGGAAGGTTATGAGGGTCTGTAGGGGGCTATGGGGGGGCTATAGGGAAGCTATATGGGGGTTATGGGGGGCTTATGGGGGCCTATAGGAGTCTATAGGGGGGCTATAAGGGGCTATAAGGGGATTATGGGGGCCTATAGGGGGGCTATAAGGGGCTATAAGGGGGTTATGGGGGCCTATAGGGGTCTATAGGGGAGCTGTAAGGGGCTATAAGGGGGTTATGGGGGCCTATAGGGGTCTATAGGGGAGCTGTAAGGGGCTATAAGGGGGTTATGGGGGCCTATAGGGGTCTATGGGGGGCTGTAAGGGGCTATAAGAGGGTTATAGGGGCCTATAGGGGGGCTATAAGGGGCTATAAGGGGCTATAAGGGGATTATGGGGGCCTATAGGGGTCTATAGGGGTCTCTAGGGATCTCTTCTGGTCTCCCCCGTGCCCCCCCAGGGCAGAAGCGGGATCTGCAGCTCCACCGGGATGAGATCCAGGAGCTCACCCAGGAGATCCGCTCCCGGCTGCAAGGTGGGACCCACAGCGCCCCATAGCGCCCCATAGCGCCCCATAGCACCCCATAGACACCCCACAGCACCCCATAGACACCCATAGACACCCCATAGTGCCCCATAGCACCCCATAGCGCCCCATAGCACCCCATAGTGCCCCATAGACACCCATAGACACCCCATAGTGCCCCATCGACACCCCATAGACACCCCATAGCGCCCCATAGCTCCCCATAGACACCCCATAGACATCCATAGAAACCCATAGACACCCCACAGCGCCCCATGGGCACCCCATAGCATCCCATAGCATCCCACAGCGCCCCATAGCGCCCCATGGACACCCCATAGCACCCCCCAGACACCCCATCGACACCCCATAGCACCCTGGCGCTATGGGATCTGTGGGGCCGCCCCATAGCGCTGGAGCCAGCGAAGGAGGAAGAGGAGGATGAGAACAGGAACAGCATCAGGGCGCGGGTGAAGCGCACCCAGGTAAGGGGGGCTTGGGGGCCCACAGGCGTTTTTGGGGTCCCCCGGCTGGTTTGGGGGTCCCCGGATGCGTTTTTGGGGTCCGTGAGTGTGGTTTTGGGCTCTCAAAGGTGTTTTCGGGGGCCCTGAGTGCATCTTTGGGCTCCCCACATGCATTTTTGGGGTCACAGATGGGTTTTTGGGGTCCCTGAACACGTTTCTGGGCCCCCAGATGTGGTTTTGGGGTCCCCGGGGGGGGGGGTTTTGGGCTCCCAGAGGTGTTTTGGGGCTCCCCGAGGCATAATTGGTGTCTCTTGGGGGGTTTTTGAGGTCCCCGGGGGGGTTTTTGGGGTCTCTTGGAGGGTGTTTGGTGTCTCTTTGGGGGGTTTTGGGTGTCTCTTGGGGGGTTTTTGGGGTCTCTTGGGGGTTTTTGGTGTCTCTTGGGGCATTTTTGGTGTCTCTTGGGGGGTTTTTGGTGTCTCTTGGGGGGTTTTGGGGTCCTCGGGGGGGTTTTTGTTGTCTCTTGGGGGGTTTTGGGGTCTCTTGGGGGGTTTTTGGGATCCCCGGGGGGGTTTTTGGGGTCTCTTGGGGGGTTTTGGTGTCTCTTGGGGGCTTTTGGTGTCTCTTAGGGGACTTTTGGTGTCTCTTGGGGGTTTTTGGGGTCCCTGGGGGGGGTTTTGGTGTTTCTTGGGGGTGTTTGGTGTCTCTTGGGGGCTTTTGGTGTCTCTTGGGGGTTTTTGGGATCCCCGGGGGGGTTTTTGGGGTCTCTTGGGGGGTTTTGGTGTCTCTTGGGGGCTTTTGGTGTCTCTTAGGGGACTTTTGGTGTCTCTTGGGGGTTTTTGGGGTCCCTGGGGGGGGTTTTGGTGTTTCTTGGGGGTGTTTGGTGTCTCTTGGGGGGGTTTTGGTGTCTCTTTGGGGGTTTTCGGGGTCCCCGGAGCTGGTTCGGGGTCCGTGGGTGCGCCTGGGGGTGCCGGTGAGGTCTGGCCCCGCAGCACGCGGCGCTGACGCAGCAGTTCCTGGCGCTGACGGGCCGGTGCCACGCGGCCCAGGCCCGCTTCCGGCAGCGCAGCCTCGAGCGCCTGCGGCGCCAGCTCCACGTCGGTGAGATGGGAGGGGGGGGCTGGGGTTGGGATGGGATTGGGATGGGATTGGGATGGAATGGGATGGGATGGGATGGGATTGGATTGGGATTGAAATGGGATTGGGATGGACTGGGATGGGATTGGGATGGGATGGGATTGGGATGGGGTGGGATGGGATGGGATGGGATGGGATTGGGATGGGATGGGATGGGATGGGATTGGGATGGGATTGGGATGGACTGGGATGCAGTGGGATGCATTGGGATGGACTGGGAGTGCTGGGATGAACTGGGAGCGCTGGGATGAACTGGGATGAACTGGGATGAACTGGGAGCACTGGGATGAACTGGGATGAACTGGGAGCACTGGGATGCAGCTGGCAGCGCCCCGGTCACGGAGGAGGAACTGGAGCAGATCCTGGAGTCGGGGCAGAGCGAGATCTTCATCAGCAACGTGAGGCAGCACCCATGGGTGCTGGGGGGGCACCCCTGGGCTCTGGGGGGTTAATGGGTGTCAATGGGTGCCAATGGGTATCAATGGCAGTCAGTGGGTGCCAATGGGGTCAATGGGTGTCACCGGTGATCAATGGGTGTCAATGGGTGTCAGTAGTGATCAGTGGGTGCCAGTGGGTGTCACTGGTGATCAATGGGTGTCACTGGTGATCAATGGGTGCCAATGGGGATCAGCGGCAGTCAGTGGGTGCCAATGGGGATCAATGGCAGTCAGTGGGTGCCAATGGGTGTCACTGGGCACCCATGGGTGCAGATGCCGGGCGCGTCGCGGGCGCTGGAGGAGGTGGGGCTGCGGCACCGGGAGCTGCAGCGCCTGGAGCGGGGCCTCCGGGACCTGGGCGAGCTCTTCACCCTGCTGGGGACCAGCGTGGAGCAGCAGGTGGGTGCCGGTGGGTGTCAATGGGTGCCGGTGGGTGCCAATGGGTGCCAATGGGTGTCAATGGGTGCCAATGGGTGCCAATGGGAGGCACTGGGATGCACTGGGGGGTGGTTACAGCACAGCTCTATCAGGGCATACTGCTTTATATTGGGTTATACTGGTTCTTATTGGTCTGTACTGGTTTGTTACTGGTCCATATTGGCCCATATTGGTTTATTACTGGATTATACTGGGCCATGTTGGACCATAGTGGCTTATTACTGGTCCATATTGGCCCATATTGGTTTATTACTGGATTATACTGGGCCATGTTGGATCATAGTGGCTTATTACTGGGCTGTATATGGTCCGTACTGGCTTATGACTGCTTTAAATAGGTCTGTTTGGGTGCATACTGGTTTATACTGGATTAGACTGGCCCATAGAGGTCCATACTGGTTTATTACTGGTTTATTACTGGTTTATACATGTTTCTTTTGGTCCATACTGGCTTATTACTGGTTTATACTGGTCCATACTGGCTTATGATGGGTCTGGATTGGCCCATAGTGGTTTATTACTGGTTTGTACTGGCCCATACTGGCTTATTAGTGCATTACACTGCTCTATATTGATCCATACTGGCTTATTACTGGTCCAGATTGGCCCATACTGGTGTGTTACTGGTTTACACTGGCCATATTGGCCCATGTTGGTTTATTACTGCATTATACTGGACCATATTGGTCCATACTGGTTTATTACTGGTGTGTATTGGTCCATAATGGCTTATTATTGGTTTATATTGGTCCATAATGGTTAAATACTGCATTATACTGGTTTATTACTGCCGGCCCATACTGGTCCGTATGCTGCAGGGGAGCTGCTGGACCGCATCGAGCACCATGTGCAGGGCTGGCCTGTACCGGTCCATACTGCTCCATACTGCTCCATACCAGTCCATACTGCTCCATAGTGGTCTATACTGGTCCATATGCTGCAGGGGGAGCTGCTGGACCGCATCGAGCACCATATACAGGACTCGGGCTCCCGCCTGGACAAGGGGACCCGGCACTTGGGGGCAGCAGCCCGGAGCCAGCAGGGGGCGCGAAAGGTCAGGCCCCGCCCCCTTCCCCCCTTCCCCCCCCTTGACCCACGTGACCCCCCCCTCCCATCCAATAGAAGAAGCTGCTGCTGGCCGGGTGTGTCGTCATCACCGTCGTCATCATCGCCGTCATCATTGCCGTCACCATGGCAACCGGCTAGGCCACGCCCCTGTGCTCCCATTGGCTGCCGGATGTGGCTGAAGCTCCACCCACCCCCTCCTGGGGCCTTGTTGGACCAAATAAAATGGTTTTCGGCTCAAAAGGGTGGCGGGAAATTGGGGGGGGGGACACCCAATGTGTGACCCCTCCCCCATGGCCCGTATCCCATAATATCCCATATCCTATGTCCTGTATTGCTCTCTGGGGCACCCATGGGTGCCATGGGGACATCGGGGGCTATGGAGCACCCATGGGTGCTGTGGGGACATGGGCGGGCTATGGGGCACCCATGGGTGCTATGGAGGGGCTATGGGGCACCCATGGGTGCTGTGGGGATATAGGGGGGCTATGGGGCACCCATGGGTGCTGTGGGGAGATAGGGGGGCTATGGGGCACCCATGGGTGCTGTGGGGAGATAGAGGGCTATGGGGCACCCATGGGTGCCGTGGGGACACGGGGGGGCTATGGGGCACCTAGTGGTTCTGTATAGATCTCTATGGGTCCCTGGATGTACCTATGGGTCGGGGGGTGTCTCTATGGGTCCCAGGATGTACCTATGGGTCGGGGGGTGTCTCTGTGGGTCCCTGGCTGTATCTGTGGGCCCGAGAGGGTTCTCTATGTGTTTCTATGGGTCTCTGTGGGTCTCTATAGGTCTCTTTGGCCCTTTATACGTGTCTATGGGTCCCCCCGTGTTCCCATCCGCAGCCCCCCACCTCAAAACTACATCCCCCATCATCCCCCGCGGCAAACTTCCGGTGAAGGGGGAGGTGGTGGGGGGAGCTCCATCCAATCAGAGGCAGGGGAGGAAAGGCAGCCAGCCAATAGGGGGCGGGGGAAGCGGCGATGGCGGCGCGCGCGGCGCTGTGCGTGGCCGGCGCGGCGCTGTCGCTGTACGCGCTGCACGTGGAGCGGGAGCACGCGCGCGACCCGGCGTACCGCGCGCGCTGCGACCTGGCCCAGGCCGTGTCGTGCACGCGCGTGTTCGCTTCCCGGTACCGGGAATGGCGGGAGCGGGAAATGGGGGGGGGGGGGGGGGCGGGAAATGGCGGGAGATGGAATGGCGGGCGCAGGAAATGGGGGTGGGAAACGGGGCGGGGCTACGCGGCAGCGGAGGGAGGAGCGGGAGGCGTGCGAAGGGGGCGGGGCTTCGGGGAGGGGCGGGGCTTCAGGAGCGGGTGGGGTTTGGAGGGCAAGGGGTGGACCAATGGGAGGGTGAGGGGCGGGGCTTGGTGGGCAAAGGGCGGGCCAATGGGAGGGTAAGGGGCGTGGCATGACTGCCCCCCCTGCCCGCTTAGTGGGGCAAGGGGCGGGCCAATGGGAGGCTGAGGGGCGGGGCTTAGAGCGGGCAGACCCTGGTGGTGTTTGCCATATATGGTGAGGGTGGGCGTGTCTCCGAGGTGGGGGCGTGGCCTGGGGCTGGTGGAGCCGCTGCTGGGCCGGGACAGCGCCGCCAATGTCCCCAACGGGGCCGTGGGGGTCGTGTTCTACCTCCTGCAGGGGCTGCTGGGTAATGGGGGCTCATTAGGGACCCATTGGGGACCCACTGGGGACCCTGGGGATGCATTGGGGACCCATTGGGGAACTTGGGGATGTCCTGGGGGCACATTGGGGACCCTGGGGATGCACTGGGGACCCATTGGGGACCTTGGGGATGTCCTGGGGGCACATTTGGGACCCTGGGGATGCATTGGGGACCCATTCAGGACTTTGGGGATGTCCTGGGGGCACATTTGGGACCCATTGGGAACCCTGGGTGCACAGTGGGGACCCTGGGGATGCATTTGGGACCCACTGGGGACCTTGGGGATGTCCTGGGGGCACACTGGGGACACATTTGGGATGCTGAGGACACATTGGGGACCCTGGGGATGCATTTGGGACACATTGGAGGCACTGAGGACCCATTGGGGACACTGGGGATGCCCTGGGGGCACATTTGGGACCCACTGAGAACCCTGGGGGCACAGTGGGGACCCATTGGGGACCTTGGGGATGTCCTGGGGGGACACTGGGGACCCTGAGGACACATTAGGGACCCATTGGGGACCCTGGGAACACATTGGGGACCCGTTGGAGACAGTGGGGCTGTGCTGGGGGCACACTGGGGACTCCCCCCCTGTATCTCCCCACTGTTTAGGGGCAGTGCCAGGCCGGGGGGCGGCCGCGGTGCTGTTGGGGACGTCAGTGACATCGGCCGTGGCCTCGCTGTGGCTCGCAGCCGTGTTGGCCTTCATCCTGCACGACCTGTGCCTGGTCTGCATCAGCACCTACGGCCTCAACCTCCTCCTGCTGCGCCTCAACTGGCGGCGATGGAGGCAGCTCCAGCGGCCCAAAACCGCCTGAAATCGACCCAAAAGGGGCATTGGGACAGCTCAATACATGGCAACGGGACCCCCATGGCTCCCTCTGTGTGTGTGTGTGTGTCCTCTGTTAAAGGGGGGGCAAAGTGGCTGGGACACCACAAAGTGTGTGGGGAACCCTTTATGGGGAGCACAAGTGTGTGGGGAACCTCTTCTGCACACGGTGAGCTCCGCAACGGTGCCACCGGCATTGCTCTCGCTCCTCGCTTTCCCACCTAAAAGTCCAATTGCGGGCAACATCTACGGTGCCCGTTCGAGGTGGGCGTGCGGGCACTAGGACCTGGCAGGCGGGCGGGAGGGTGGGCACTAGCACCCGGGTCTGCCCCGTCGTGCGGGCACTAGGACCAGGCGGGCGGGAGGTAGGGCAGGCACTAGGGCACGGCAGGCGGGCGGGAGGGAGGGCGAGAACTAGCCCCGGCGGGCGAGCATTAAGACCCGGCGGGAGAGCCCTAGGGCCCGGGGGCGGGGGGGGGGGGGGGTGCCGGAACTAGGACCGAGAGGACTGGCGGGCTCTAGGACCTGGCCGTCGGGCACTAGGACATGGTGGGCGGGCTCTAGGACCTGGAGTGCAACATCTACGGTGCCCACTCGAGGCTGTGCCGAGCCGGTCGCATTGAGCACGAACGTCCGGGCCCTGCTCCCACAGCCGAAGAGCCAGGACTGAAAGCTGGTGCTGGGCCTCTTCTGCACGTGGTGAGCTCCGCAACGGTGAGACCAACATTGCTCTAGCTCCTCGCTTTCCCACCTAAAAGTCCAATTGAATGCAACATCTACGGTGCCCACTCGAGGCTGTGCCGAGCCGGTTGCATTGATCACGAACGTCAGGGCCCCGCTCGCACAGCCAAACAGCCAGAATAAAAAGCTGGTGCTGAGCCTCTTACTGCACATGATGAGCTTCGCAACGGTGCCACCGGCATTGATCTCATTCCTCGTAATCCCATATAAAAGTCTAATTGAATGCAACACCTACGGTGCCCACTCGAGGCTGTGCTGAGCCCGCCGCACTGACGAACGTCCAGGCCCTGCTCCCACAGCCGAAGAGCCAGGACTGAAAGCTGGTGCTGGGCCTCTTCTGCACATGGTGAGCTCCGCAACGGTGCCACCGGCGTTGCTCTTGCTCCTCGCTTTCCCACCTTAAAGTCCAATTGCGTGCAACCTCTACAGCAAGCACTCGAAGCTGTGCCGGAGCCTGGCACGTAGAGCACAAACATCCGGGCCCTGCTCCCACAGCCAAATAGCCAGGACAGAAAGCTCTTGCTGTTTATCACCTGTGCATGCCGAGGTCTGGAACGGTGCTCTTATCGTGGTAGTTTCCCCTCAGTTTGCCACCGAAAACTACATTTTCTTTCTGCCTCTCTACTGAGTGCTCTCAGTCATTAAGTAGCACAGCTCATAGAAGGCAAATCACGCAGTGTCTGCTCCCACCCCTTGTGTGCCAGGATGGAAGGCTGGTGCTAGGCATCACCTACCTCTGTTGAGCTGAGGATCGGTGCCATCAACATGGCAGTCCCCTCTCACTTTGCCACTGGAATCAGCACCAGAGCTACCAAGGACAGAATGCTGGTGCTGGACTTCTACATGGGCTAGAAACAGTCTTATGTTCTTATATCTTTGTCAAAGCAAAATGGAGAAGATTTTTTTTAATTTTTTGATTTTTTAAATTACCTTCATAGCCATGTTCTGAAGCACAAAATGTAATCCTGGTGAAAGTGCCGGTGTTTTAGCTTTAGTGGAGAATCCTTTTCTCTATTCGGCCCTTTGTTTGTTACAGACATCAGCTAGAAAAGAAAACAGACTGTGGCTCATCAGGCTCCTTATATCCCAGCTGGTGGTTTGCCCCACCCCTGCCCTAGGGCATTGAGAGAGGGGTTGTGGGTGGGGCCTGGGGTATATGAGGCACAGCCTTTCATTAGGGAGCTCATTCGGTTCTTAGGCTTCACTAGGGTTACTTCTCTGCAGTTCATTCAGTCTTTCATAGCTTCTAAGATTTGGGATTTTCTTTTTCTTCTTTTTTTGTGCGGTTAGTTTTTGAGGCTTATTGAGATAGAGGAGATTTTCAGGACATGTCAACTTTTACCAGTGTATGTATTAGTAAGTATCTTTGTATGGGGTGGGGTTTTTTTTCAGGGTAGTATATTTGTAGGATGTGTTGAGGTTTAGTAAGGCAGTTTAATGGTATGCTCTATTTTTGGGGGGGTTTGGGGTTTTTTTCTAGTACTGTGTTTTGTGTGGGGTTTTTTACTGAAGGTAGAGTTTTGAGGTTTTTTCCTGCTGCTTTTATTCTGTATTGGATTAGTAGCTGAAATATTTGTTGCTTGTAGGACTTAAGGAGACGTTGTCCAGTAGACACAAGGTTACATGTGGATTTCTACTTGGAGTTTCAGGGTGTGTCAAGGAAGTT
>NW_022651088.1:0-47232 GCF_004027225.2 Strigops habroptila
AAGTGACTTGGGTAATCTGCAGCTCGAGCCACCCAATCAAGAATACAGATGATCATTACTCCACAGACTCAGGTCAACCAAAACTCAGATATCTACGTCTGGGGTAATGGGCACAAGTTACTCCTGGGAAGATGCCAACTGGACACAATAGGAAAGTTTCTCACAGTGAGAACAATCAGCCATTGGAATAATCTCTCCAGGGAAGCGATGGATTCCCCAGTGTTGGACACTTTTAAGATTCAGCTGGACATGGTGCTGGGACATCTAGTCTAGGTCATGCTTTGCCCAGAAAGGTTGGACCAGATGATCCTTGAGGTCCCTTCCAACCTGGTATTCCATGATTCACAGTTTGGTTTTTGTTTTTGTTTTTTTTTTTTCTTTTTGTGGGGGGCTTTTGTTTTTTTGTTTCTTTGTTTGTTTTGTTTTGTTTTGGTTTTTGTTTTTTGGTGGGGAGTTTGGGGTTTGGGTTTTTTTTTCCACTTTCACCCCCTCCCACGAGGACACCCTCTCCCTGGCGGGGAGGTTTGACTGGGCAGAGGCAGCAGCCCCCGGTGCGAGATCGGGGCTGTGTGGTGTGGGTTTTGGTTACTGCGTTGGGGGGGCAGGACAGGACGGGACTGTGTGTGCACAGCGGGGTGTGTGCTTTGGGGGTCGAGGTTGTTCCCCCACATCATCACATCACTCGCCCTCGTTCCCTGTCATTGAGGCTGGTTTTGGTTGACACTGAAATACGGCAGCCGATGCAGCTGGGGTTCTGCAGACGCCGCAGCCCCCACCCACCCCCCGCAGCGCGTGCACAAAAACACGCACTCACATACACACACATGTGCACACATAAACACACGCACACAGGCACGGAGACACACGCACACACATACACAGAGGCGCGCACACACGCACACACATGCACGCATGCACACGCGTGCTCGTGTATACACATGCACACACACTCACACACATGCACACAAAGACAAAAAACACGCTCGCGCACACACATGCACATGCACACACATGAACACGCACATGCACACGCACACGCACACATAGGTTCACACTCGCGTGCACGTGTGTCGTGGTTTGAGCCCAGCCGGTAACTCAGAACCACACAGCCACTCGCTCACTCCCCCCCTTCCTCCCCCCGCTCCCGGAGGGATGGGGAGGAGAATCGGAAGAATGTAACTCCCACGGGTTGAGATAAGAGCAGTCCCGCAACTAAGGTATAATACAAAACCACTACTGCTGCCACCAGTGATAATAACGATTAGTGAAATAACAAGGGGAGAGGATACAATTGCTCACCACCCGCCGACCGATACCCAGCCCGACCCGAGCAGTGATCTGGGCCTTCCGGGTAACTCTCCCCGGTTTATATACTGGGCATGACGTGCTGTGGTATGGAATACCCCTTTGGCTAGTTTGGGTCAGGTGTCCTGTCTCTGCTTCCTCCCGGCTTCCCCTCCTCCCTGGCAAAGCATGAGACTGAGAAAGTCCTTGGTTGGAATAAACATTACTTAGCAACAACTAAAAACATCGGTGTTATCAGCGTTGTTCCCAGGCTGAAAGTTAAAAAACACAGCACTGCACCAGCTACTAAGCAGGAGAAAAATGACTGCTATAGCTGGCCCCAGGACAGTATCCACCCCTTATTCCATACCATTCACGTCATGCTCAGATCCCACATCTCTCAACACACCATCACCCCTGTCCCATATATACACATATATATACACCCACACCCACACACAGCGAAAGATATCATTCCCTAGTCCATGAACCAATCCCTGTAAAATTGCTGAACTCATCCAGTCCATGATGTCAGGCTCCATCTCTTGTAATAGTCTTTCAGGGCAGGAGGGACGGTATGTAGTGTTGGGTTGTTGCCTGCTGATGATACTGCCAAACTCGTCTGGTCACTGCTGAGCTCGTCTGGTTTCCTCAAAATTCATTCTTTGTTGAGGTGATGATCGGAGGGAAGTCAGGGTCAATTGCTGACGACCTGAAGATATCTAGCTGGTGGGCTATAAAAGTGTTATAGAGCAGGCAACAGCGTACAATTGAGTTCATTGGCTGTTTTCACCCAAAATCAAATCCCCTTGAGGTACACATCGGACTTCCCCATCTTCCCGCATTACCCACCAAGTATATCCAGGTCCCTGAGCAAAAGCAACCCCACGAGTGGGTTTGCCTTTACCTGAAGCAGGAATAACCCAGACTGTCTTCCCCAACAAATTCTTTATGTGCACCACAGGAACTTTATCCCCCTCTACAGTACGTAAAAGTTCTGATTGGGCTGGGCCAGCCCTGTTGGCAGATCCCCTACTGTTGACCAACCAGGTGGCTTTTGGTAAATGTGTATCCCAGTGTTTGAAAGTCCCACCACCCATTGCTCTCAGTGTAGTTTTTAACAGCCCATTGTACCGTTCGATTTTCCCAGAGGCTGGTGCATGGTAGGGGATGTGGTATACCCACTCAATGCCATGCTCTTTGGCCCAAGTGTCTATGAGGTTGTTCCGGAAATGAGTCCCATTGTCTGACTCAATTCTCTCTGGGGTGCCGTGTCGCCACAAGACTTGTTTCTCAAGGCCCAGGATAGTGTTCCGGGCAGTGGCGTGGGACACAGTGTATGTTTCCAGCCAGCCGGTGGTTGCTTCCACCATGGTAAGCACATAGCGCTTGCCTTGGAGGGTTGGTGGGAGTGTGATATAGTCAATCTGCCAGGCCTCCCCATACTTGTACTTCAGCCATCGTCCTCCCATACCAGAGAGGCTTTAACCGCTTGGCTTGCTTAATTGCAGCACGTGTTTCACATTCGTGAATAACCTGGGCAATAGTGTCCATCGTTAAGTCCACCCCTCGATCACGAGCCCATCTATATGTTGCATCTCTGCCTTGATGGCCTGAGGTGTCATGGGCCCACCGGACTAAAAATAATTCACCCTTATGTTGCCAATCCAAGTCCATCTGAGCCACTTTAATCTTAGCAGCTTTATCCACTTGCTGGTTATTCTGGTGTTCCTCAGTGGCCCGACTCTTGGGTACATGAGCATCTACGTGGCGTACCTTCACCACCAGGTTCTGCACCCGAGCAGCGATATCTTGCCACAATGCAGCAGCCCAGATGGGTTTACTTCTGCGTTGCCAGTTGCTCTGCTTCCATTGCTGCAACCATCCCCACAGGGCATTTGCCACCATCCATGAGTCAGTATAGAGATAAAGTACTGGCCATTTTGCTCGTTCAGCAATGTCCAAGGCCAGCCGGATGGCTTTCACCTCTGCAAACTGACTCGATTCACCCTCTCCTTCAGCAGTTTCTGCAACTTGTCGCAGGGGACTCCACACAGCTGCCTTCCATCCCCGATGCTTTCCCACAATACGGCAGGACCCATCAGTAAACAAGGCATATTGCTTTTCACTCTCTGACAGTTCTTTATATGGTGGGGCCTCTTCAGCACGCGTCACCTCCTCTTCTGGTGACATCCCAAAATCTTTGCCCTCTGGCCAGTCCATGATGACTTCTAGAATTCCCGGACGACTGGGATTTCCTATTCGAGCTCGTTGTGTAATTAGTGCGGCCCACTTACTCCATGTAGCGTCAGTTGCATGATGTGTAGAGGAGACCCTGCCTTTGAACATCCAGCCCAGCACAGGCAACCGGGGTGCCAGGAGGAGCTGCGCTTCAGTTCCGATCACTTCTGAGGCAGCTCGAACCCCTTCATAGGCTGCCAGTATCTCTTTTTCAGTGGGAGTATAGCTGGCCTCGGATCCTTTATATCCCCGACTCCAAAAGCCAAGGGGTCGACCTCGAGTCTCCCCTGGAGCTTTCTGCCAGAGGCTCCAGGTAGGACCATTCTCCCCAGCTGCGGTATAGAGCACATTTTTCACATCTGGCCCGGCCCGGACTGGTCCAAGGGCTACTGCTTGAACTATTTCTCGTTTAATTTGTTCAAAGGCTTGTTGTTGCTCAGGGCCCCATTTGAAATCATTCTTCTTCCGGGTCACGTGGTAGAGAGGGCTTACAATCAGACTGTAATTTGGGATGTGCATTCTCCAGAACCCCACAACACCTAAGAAAGCTTGTGTTTCTTTCTTGTTAGTTGGTGGAGACATTGCTGTTATCTTGTTGATCACGTCTGTGGGGATCTGGTGGCATCCATCTTGCCATTTTATTCCCAAAAATTGAATCTCCTGTGCAGGTCCCTTGACCTTATTCCGTTTTATGGCAAAACCGGCCTTCAGCAGGATTTGGATTATCTTCCTCCCTTTCTCAAAAACTTCTTCCGCTGTATCACCCCACACAATGATGTCATCAATGTATTGCAGGTGTTCTGGAGCTTGCCCCTGTTCCAGTGCAGTCTGGATCAATCCATGGCAAATGGTAGGGCTGTGTTTCCACCCCTGGGGCAGTCAGTTCCAAGTGTACTGGACGCCCCTCCAAGTGAAAGCAAACTGTGGCCTGCATTCTGCTGCCAAAGGGATTGAGAAAAATGCATTGGCAATGTCAATTGTGGCATACCACTTGGCTGCCTTTGACTCCAGTTCATATTGAAGTTCTAGCATGTCCGGTACGGCAGCACTCAATGGTGGTGTGACTTCGTTCAGGCCACGATAGTCTACTGTTAATCTCCACTCTCCATTAGACTTTTGCACTGGCCATATGGGGCTATTAAAGGGTGAGCGGGTCCTGCTGATCACTCCTTGGCTCTCCAGTCTGCGGATCAGCTTATGGATGGGAATCAAGGAGTCTCGGTTGGTGCGATATTGCCGCCGGTGCACTGTTGTGGTCGCAATTGGCACTTGTTGTTCTTCGACCTTCAGCAACCCCACAACAGAAGGATCCTCTGAGAGACCGGGTAAGGTGGACAGCTGCTTAATTTCCTCTGTCTCCAAGGCAGCGATACCAAAAGCCCATCTATACCCTTTTGGGTCTTTGAAATACCCTCTCCTGAGATAGTCTATGCCAAGGATGCATGGAGCCCCTGGACCAGTTACAATGGGGTGCTTTTGCCACTTCCTCCCAGTCAGGCTGATTTCAGCTTCCAGCATAGTTAACACTTGGGATCCTCCTGTCACTCCAGAAATATAAATGGGTTTCACCTCTTGATACCTTGATGGCATCAGAGTACACTGTGCACCGGTATCTACTAGAGCCTTATACTTCTGTGGGACTGATGTGCCAGGCCATCTGATCCACACAGTCCAGTAAACCCGATTATCCCTCTCCTCCACCTGGCTGGAGGCAGGGCCCCTCTAATAGTGATCACAAAATTCTCCACTTCTGTCTTGTAGAAAGGGATTAGTATTCCTTATCACAGGAGCTGGAGTAAAATCAGCTCTTTCACTCCATCTGGGAAACTGCTCACCAGAGTCTGGAGCAGCAGCTTTCCTGGGAGGATCATCCTTGACCATTGTTCTCCTCTTCAGTTCATGCACCCGTTGCTCCAGAGCTGAAGTAGGTTTTCCATCCCACTTTCTCATGTCTTCTCCGTGATCCCGCAGGTAAAACCATAGGGTGGCCCATGGCGTGTACCTCCTATATTTTCTTTCTTGAGCAGTAGGGCGCCTTCTGTTAATAGCTGAGACATGGGTTGGTACGCGTGGGGAGCTGGATAGATCGGATAAATCGTCTCTCAATTGTTTGAACTCCTGGGACAGTTTTTCCACAGCTGAAATGATGGAAGGGGTGAGATTGTCTTTGAACTCTCGGAGTTGACGAATCAGGCAATCCACTGTTGGTGATATTCCATCATTCCAGGTCATTGATGCCAATGTGTGGGCATATGATGATGGCGCACTCCGTGTAAGTTTCCGCCACATGGGTCGTGTACATTCGACTTCATCTGGATCTACGGATGTGTTCCTGGCATCCGGCCTACGATAGATCATCTCTATAATGGCTGATTCCCTCAGGGACTGGATGCCTTTCTCTATCGTGGTCCAGTTGGCTGAGCGACTCGTAATATCGTCTTTGTAGGGAAACCTTTCCTTCACAGCTGCCAGGAGCCGCCTCCGAAGACTGAGGGCTCGCTTCTCTCCTGCAATCGCTTTGTCAATTCCTCCTTCCTTAGCAAGTGATCCCAGCTGCTTGGCTTCCCTACCTTCTAGTTCGTGACCATCGGCCCCATTGTCCCAGCATTGGAGCAACCAGGTGACAATGTGCTCCCCTGGAAGACGGGTGAAATCTTTTCGCATATTCTGCAGTTCGGTTGAGGTCCGGGGTCGAGAAGTGACCTCTTCTTCTTCTTCCTCTTCCTCTGACCCACGTAGTAGTAACTCTTGTTCAGATGCTGTTGTGTGTAGTAATGGCATTGGGTCTTCATCTTTCTTCGCTTCGCGGGTTGCTCTTTGTGCCTCTCGTCTGCTTTTGCTTACAGGGGCAACAGACATTGTCACAAACTGGCCATTTGGTTTAGCTGCAGTGTTTGTCACTGTGGTTGGAGTGGCTGCAGTGTCTGCCACTAGGATTGGAGTGGTTGCAATGTCTATTGCTGGGGTTGGTGCAGCTGTTGTGCTTGGGAGTTGAGTAACACCAACAGCTGCATTGTCTGTTGCTGTCGGGGTTTGAGTAGCTGTTGTGCTTGTCACTGGGGTTGGTGTGGCTGCGGTGCTTGGAGTAGCCACATTGTCTGTTGCTGTCCGGGTTTGAGTAGCTGTTGTGCTTGTCACTGGGGTTGGTGTAGCTGCTGTATTTGAAGTTGGAGTAGTTGCGTTGTCTGTTGTGGTCAGGGTTTGAGTAGCTGTTGTGCTTGTCACTGGGGTTGATGTAGCTGCTGTACTTGGAGTAGCTGTGTTGTCTGTTGTGGTCAGGGTCTGAGTAGCTGCTGTGCTTGTAGTTGGCATAGCTGCGTTGTCTGTTGCTTTGCCATCAGATCCCGAGACATTTTTTTCCTTTTGAAGGTGCTGGATAGTGTTGAGCAGGGCTCTGTAGGCGTAGGCCAAGCCCCAGCATGTTGCCATGATTTGTCCCTCTCTGGTATAACCAGGACGACAGCACACCTCGTTTAAGTGTTTTACTAGTTTTTCCGGATGTTGCACTTGTTCAGTGGTGAAGTTCCAAAGCACTGGAGGGGCCCACTGGCCTAGATACTTGCCCATACTATCCCACACACCTTGCCACTCATAACTGTCCAGCCTCAGGGAAAATCTCTTGGTGGTCCTCCTATATCGTTGTCTAATCCTAGACCAGATTCGAACCTGATACTGCTGAATTTTTGAGATTAAACGAAATACGATGTTCCTGCGATGGGATGGCCATGGGTAAAACACACTCCGTATGTTTGCCAACATGCTGATCCCCAGCACAATCAGCAGGCAGGTTTCAAGGGTATTCAAAGGCCATCTAAAACCTTCAGAACTCTCAACTGCTGTTGCAAATAGGCTGGTGGGGGAACGGGGGGTGAAAGAGAATGCTTCCTTCATAAGTTTACCCCCGAGGAAAAAAAAAAGATATGCAATTGCTAAAATATTTCGTTATATTATCATCTATATCATCTTCAAATCATTGTGAAATCACAGTTGAAATAAAATTCAATTATTGCTTAATCAGCAGTGGATTCCCATGTGATTTTAATTCAGTCACTGCTTAATTACCATTGGTCATTAATAAAGCCCTTTCAGTTATCTCCACAAGGATGTCTTCTCTAAATCATTCTCCTGTGAAGCACAACGAGTCACAGCTCCAAGTCCATTTCCCTTCAGGCATGCAGCAGCAGATCCAGCAAGTGCCCCCGTTGCCCACTGAGGGCCATGGCAGCTGGAGGAAGCCCAGAACATCCAGGCTCGGTCCAAAGAGAGCTGAAGAGAAGGTTCCCGAGAGCAGGAGAGCTCCTGGCACAGGGACTATCCCAGCTCCAGGTCCAGCTTGCACTGGACGCTCTGCCCCTTGCGCCCTCGGCGGCAGGTCACAGCGGGGCCCTTTGTGACCCGCTCTGTGACACTCCCTGGCGTGGTCCCGTCCCTTGCGCTGCCCTTCCCTCCCCCTGCCCACATCCCTCCATCGCGCAGGGGGGCAGAGAGACCCCCCAGCCGCCCCAGGGTGGCCTGGCAGGAGCTGGGGGCTCCCCAGGGGAGCAGCTCTGCGCTGGAGCCAGCCCAGGGCTGCCTGGGGCAGCCACTGCAGAGCGGGGAGTGAGGGCTCCCCCAGGCCTGGGCAGGCTCGGGGCCAGGGACTGCCACCAGCTGGATGCTGCCACTGCTGGATCCTGCTTCCTCCTCATGCTGTCAGCAGGGGCCTGCGCTCTGCCCCTGCAGGGCTGCTGCAGGGTTACCAGAACCCGCCAGTGCCATTGCCCCCTGCCGCAATCCCTGGCAGGCTTCTGCAGGTGTTGCCAGAGCCCTACCGGGATTTCCCACCTTCTGGAATGCCCACTCGGCTCCCACTGGCTTTACGAGTCCTCCAGGCTCCTGGAATAGCATCAGAAGCCCGCCAGGCATTGCGGAAGGTGGCAGGGCCTGGTGGGATCTGGCAATGCCCATGGAAATGCTTCCACCAGCACTCTTGGAATGACGCCCAACATTCCAGAACATGGCAGCCCCCAGGCAATCAGTTCCCGACTGATGGTAGCACTGTTGGCTCTGCGGGTACTGGGGCAGGAGAAGGGCCCTGGCTTATGCTGCTCCTTGTGGTGTCCTAGTGGCTGCAGAAGTGACAGCCCAGGAGCAGGCACCTGCATCTCCTGATGCTTGGGATGTCCCTGCTGGCTCCTCAACTCTTGGAGCTGTTTCTGCTGACACAAGTGCTTCACCCTCCTGTTTGTCCACCCACCCAGACTGCAATGGCTTCCCTTGGGTAGAGCAGCATTGAGGGAGACCGTGGCAAGAGCTGTGCTGGAGCTGCAGGAAACCACATCCATTCTTTGCCTCCTCACACACAACTGCAGGCTCTCAGCTTGGCCAGGCAGGAGTTACCCTTCGTACGGCTTTTAGGCGCCCAGAAATGTCACCCAAGAAGAGTCTGGTGCTGTCACATGCCTCACGAAAGGCAGCTTGTACAGCCTGTGATCCCCTGGGGTGCACTTGGGGCCTTTTTCAAAGGTAAGTGCAACACGTCCTTGTCCTCTCTCCCAAGAGATGTCTGCCAATCCAATGACCTTTCACAAGGAGGATCCCAAAGGAATGCTGATCTTCCCCTGTAACTGCACTGCCACTGTCCTGCCTGTTACACCACGTGCTTCATTCCTCCCATCTTTCATAGAATCATAGAGTAGTTAGGGTTGGAAAGGACCTTAAGATCATCTAATTCCAACCCCCCTGCCATGGGCAGGGACTCTTCACACTAAACCATGTCACACAAGACTCCATCCAACCTGGCCTTGAACACTGCCAGGGATGGAGCATTCACAACTCCCACATCTTCCCAAGAGGAAGGAATGTGTGCCCATTACCCCTCATGTTTTCCTTGTGACTCCTTGTAGAAAGGAAGTCTCCTTCTTCTTTGTAGCCACCCTTTAAATGCTGGAACAAATACCTTGCATGTCCACACAGGACCTACGCTTGAGAGGGTGAGAACACTTTTTCAACACAAAAAAAGGTGCTGCAACTATACTGTAGTCAAATTATAAACCAGGATCCTAACTGTAAGCCTTTCTCACCCTCAGGAAGTAAGAAGAAATTAAAGTATTTGGTTTCTGTTACTATTGAGGGAAGCCACTGCAGTTCTGCACCTTGTGTCATTGTTTTGCTACTAACCTATTCCCCTCAAGTTTTGTTAAACTTTTGCCTGGATTTGTTGTTAGGGAAAATTTCTTGGTATTGGTTTTGTTGACATGAAAATGATTATCTTGCCAAGAACAAGAAAGTATTTCCAGTAACACCATCTGACTAGATCTATCCAAGCACTGCAATTCTTCCAACTTTTCTCTCGGCCACATGACTCACTGTGTGATCATAGATTTTCCCCTGTCCAGGACAAAATGACCAGCTCTCAAGCCCTCTTTTCAGCAGGCTGCCTAGACAAAGGCCCTGCCCATTATTCTCCATTTGTCTCCTCCCCTCACTCTTTGCTCATTCGGAGTCCTCTCCCCTAGGCTGCTGCTTTGAGCTTCAGGCAGGAAAGGCTTACAAGTCTTTCTGTGGTCTAATTGTCTCCTTGGACAACTCTTCAATCATGTTCACAGCTACCTCTTTGTATCTGCCTGTGTCTCTAAACCATTTCTCATGAGATTATCCCTGTGGAGGGACATGACCCCGTGAGGCACTGCTTGTACCAGGCAGGTGGTGCCCGAGTCTATTTTACTGTGTAGGACACTTTGTCCTGCTTTCCTTTGCTTTGCTTTGCTTGCCCAGAGGAACAATGCTGCTGTGCCCGTGTGCAGGCAGGTCTCTAAGGCAGCCAGGCTGGCAGTTGGGGCACAGGAGCTGCACCATCCAGCCGCCAGCTTCAGTGGAGAAGTGGGATGTGAGGAGAAGTGATGCAAGTCCGAGGTGGACGATGAGAGCAATGTTGGGTGGGGAGGTGAGGAGCGAGGTGCTCAGTGCAGTGCTGGACCTTAAGGGCTGCTTTTCCTGCCCGTTCAGGCCTCTGGAAGAGACAAACGGGATCAATGGCAATGGAATAGAAATTTCTAAACTGAAGAGTAATAAATAAAACCCTTTTGAATAAGTTTTTTCAGAAGCTTTTTGTAATCTTCCTGCATTTGGAAACCTCCCCAATTCCCTGGAAAACAACATGGAAGACCTGACAAAACCCACAGGGTTTTCATCAGGGTTTTAATGAGCCCCATTGGTGTATTTCGGCTGAGTCCATGGACCTCAGGTACCAAGAGGAGACTGAAGAAACCTCTCAAGAAGTCCAAGTCAGAAACAAAGACCCAAGTCCTACCAGCATTAATGGGCCCCACTGAGGGCTGTTACTGACAAAGCCTCCCCAGGGACTCATTAAAGCAAGTAACTGGAGGCTGTGATTACAGGGAGACAAAGGCAAAATGCAGGTGTCTGATGGTGAGAAAACCCTTGGTTTGTTGGATGAAGCAGAGAGGCCAAGCGCTAAGCACAGCCCTTGGAGAAGTAGAGCTTGAAATGCAGAGAATGAAAGCTCTCCTCATAGGCCTTGATGAACGAGGCAACTGCCATAGCCCAGGAGACAGAGACCTTTTGTTCTTTTGGCCTTTCAGCCTTGCCAGAATCCTCAGTCATCTCTGCTGCAGGCTGTCCTCCACTGGCCTATGCCTGCACCTCTTTCCCTTCAAGGCTGTTGACATTCATCTTGCTTTCCCACCTAGCTCTCACGCTGGCATTTCTGTACCTTCAGTCTCATCTCTCCACCCATCGCTGTCTGTTCCTTGAAACACAAAGCCGTGGGCTGATCCAGAGTCCCTCTGGGTGACCTCTTGCACCACAAGTCCACCTTTGGAGTGACATTTCTCTTTCCTCACATCCCGTCTGAACCTTCCAAGCTGCACTTTGTAGAAGGTTCCTTCTCTTCCTGCTCCCAAGAAAACATCCATGATCTCTGAAGCCATCCTTCAAGTATGTGTAGGCTGCTACTGTAGTGTCAATACACCGGGTGGAGTAAATATCCCTCAGCAATGCTATCTAAAGGAAGCTTCTAGAGGAATGGGTGTTGTCATTATAGAGAACCAAGTACCATGGGAGAGCAGTGGAGAAAGGGAATGGTTTGGATTGAGAACTTCTTGGCAAGAGCCAAAAGGAAAGGTGGTGTCATTGGGTTCAAGGTACCCCATGCTCTGGGGACAGGGTACCTCATTTGGGACAGCTTCCTGCCTGTAGCACCCTCTCTGCTGCGCACAGCCCGCTCTCTGCCCGCACTCACAAGTGTCTCCCAGAACCTTTGCACTTCCCCTGCAGCAGCGACACCTCACTCCAGGAGTTTCCTGCATTCTCCAGGCTCAGGGATGGTTCCTGCGTTCCAGGCAAGTTTGGGTGGTGCAGGAGAGGCAAAAAGGAAGGTTGGCTCATGGGGCATGATGAGCAGTGTTCAGGCACCCCCAGCAGTGGGCATTCCCCATGTGCCACGCTGAGGCATGTTCCCATGAGGGAAACTTCTCAGAGAACCTCTGGTTTGTCCAGGGTCTGCAGCCACACTCCAAGGGACACCTACTCCTCCTCCACCTACAGACATCAACTGCTCTCCATTGCTGGGCTCAGTCCTGCTTGTAAGGATTTGTTAAAGCCCTTACCCATCCCCTTGCTTCTTGCTGACTTCCCTCCACCCTCTCTCACCTCCCTACACACTGCTCATTGCCACTAGTAGCTAAATGAAGAGTGAAGAAGCTCTCAAGGCTTTCCTCAGGGTGGGGGTGACCATGTTTCTTCATTCACCACTGATGGATCCCAGAAAGGCCAGTTGAGGAAACCCATTAAGATGTGTGAGGGGAGGACTCCCCTGAGGCACCTCTGTGCTCTTGCAGGTCTAAGTGTTTTTCCAAGGCTCCAGGAGTTCATTGGGTGCCATTCCTTTGGGGTTCATTTCTTGAAACACAGAGCTTTGTGCTGATCTGTATTCCCCCGGGTGGCCTATTGTTCCACAGCACTTTTTGGTGCTGAGAAACTTGATTTCTTTAAATGTTATTGCTGTCATTCACTCTTACTTGACAAGCTCTAACTGCACCATGGGTAACCTCTGGCATGACGTTGTTAAACCATTGCTGCTTCTCTCTTTGCTGCCTGTTATCATTTAATGCCAACAGCTCTCTCCTGAGAGGAATGTTTCTTTCCATGGGTACCCGGAGAGACCATTTGTGTTCTGGGAGGAGGCTGTCCTGTAAGGCCTGTCAGACTTGCTCATGCTCCTTCACCATCAGTGCCGCTTCCCATGGAACCTCCTGGATCAGTCCCCAAGCAAGTCCAAGCCTTCTTTTCTGGAGCCCAGAGTCTGTTCTCTGCTGCTGGCCTTCCTCATGCCCTTTGGCATCTGAGTCCCCACTATTGCATGCTGATGACAGCCAAGGTTGACAGTGATGGTCACAACCTGACCAGCTTTTCCTTGCTGGGCAGGATCAGGTCCAGGGGAGCATCACCCTTGTTGGCCCACCCTGCATCTGTGTTATCAGGTTGTGTCAAGATCCTCCAGACTGTTGCGCCCTGTTGCTTTGCCTGGCCAGGGAATGCCAGGGCAATTCCAGTTCCATAGAAACCTGCTCGTTAACCAGGAGGCTTCCTCAGGGGCTGACTAAAGACCTTATCTGTTTCCCCTCCCTGATCAAGTAGTTTGTAACTGTGAGCACCATGTCCCTCTTACTGACTCCTCTGATCCTCAGTGACAAAAGAGAACCCAACCTGTTCCCTGTCCCATAGAGGAGCTCCAGAAATCCAAGCTTCTCCTTCATGCAGGGGGCATCCATCCTCCTCATCCTTCTTGCCTCCATGCTACATCTCCTGGGGTTCCAGCCATCAAAGGGACATGAGATTATCTGTAAAATTCTCCCCTTACTGTTCTAGATCTAAGGAATAGAATTTTAAACGCTGACTCCCAGAATCCAGTGCCTTTCTTCGTGGGACAAGAACAGACCAGCACACCCTGCTGAAGAACCTGCTCTCAGCACTGTGAGAAACTATGGACTAGGATATTGTTTATTAAGATTTATGTTAAGCTCAATGTAAAGGTTAGGCAACAAAGATGTGAAATCGCTTATGCAAACAGAAACCCGGACACTGCTTGAGTAAGATAAGATAACCACAATCGCGAGATAACCGCCAGACTTCCAGGAACGGACAGAAACAGGACAAACAACCCCAGATAAGGACATGTGAATGAGGGGTCAACTATGGGATAAAGGAGAAAGACTTCTTATTTCGGCCTCAACGACCACCAGGAGGTAGAAAACGACCCCCTAACAACAACTGAAGCATGCGCAGAGTACCTCCACTACTTCATGAACACGGAAGTAAAGATGTATAAAAAGGGACTGTTTGAACTGCTCAGCACGGCAGTGGCGGAGCGCAGACTCCCCTGTCGTCCAGCGCTGTTTTTGCTCATATTCTACTTGCTATAATTAATAAAATTTTAATTGGATTATGATCCGTTGTGGTCACAATTTACGACAATTTCTGGTGCCGTGACTCGGATAAGGAACGGTGGGCTTTGGTCCTCCGGGGAGGCGCCCCGCGACATTTCGCGGCCCCGCGACCAACAGCTCACTCCAACCTTACCGACGAACCTAAATTCTAGGATATTGAGCAAAAAAAAGGACCGGTAAAATCCCATAAAATTCTGTGCACGGGAGTCCGGACGAAGACGCAGGACGCGTAAGTATACTGCGAAGTTGTTCGCGGGTTCGCCGTTCGGGCGGGATTGGGTATCCTGGATTATAATGAATGAGAGGTTCGATATACTGAACCAAGCGAGTGTGGACCCTTTAGTACTGCGTTTTCCACCTCCCGCGAGGGACTGGGCCAGGAATAAGGGGAGCGAGTGAGTGTGTGTTTGTGGATAATCCAGAAGATGGGGGCGAAGGGCAGCAAGCCTTCGACTCCCATGGGGAGGGTACACACTGTACCTAAAAATACCCCTCTGGCATATATCTTAGACAATTGGAGATATTTCCCTGGAACCCTAGGGAAAGATAAGCAAAAAATGATAGAATATTGTACTAAGATATGGGGAGGGAAGAAGATTTCTAAAAATGTCTTTTGGCCAGTCTATGGGTCAGAAGAAGATTGGGTAAGACAGCAATTAAACCTCTGGGTTAATAATAAAAAACCCCTTAACCCGGAGGAGAGTCAATATGCGGAAGTGTGGCTAGAAAGACCGAGAGCTAGACTTTATCCGCTGAATGAAATAAAAACTAAACAAAAGAAAAAGAAGGAAGAGTTAGACGAAACCCTTCTAACCCCCCCTCCTTACATTCCTCCTCCTGCTCCCGCAGAAGTCCCCAGAGCGCCCACTCCCCCACCAGAGTCGGAACAAGGGTCTCCCCCTCTTCCTAGACGCGTAACTAGAAGTCAAAAAGGGGCAGCTCAGATGTACCCCCTAAGGGAAATACCCATGGGGGGACCTCAACCTGTGATCGGATATATTTCCGTACCCCTAAACTCGGCTGACCTACGAGATTTTAAAAGAACCGAAATGGGAAACTTAATTGAGGACCCACTGGGAGTGGCAGAAAGATTAAATCAATTTTTGGGACCAAACCTTTATACTTGGGATGAGATGCAATCTATCCTTGGTCAATTATTTACTACCGAGGAAAGAGATATGATTAGACGAGCAGGAATGAGACTGTGGGATGCTCAACATGCCCAGGGACCCCAAGCAGAGAGTCAGGGGCTCTATATCTTAGGGGACCGGAGTCATCATGAGCCCTTGATAAAATTAAAAATAGGTCCCCATAAACAAGAGTTCACCTTTTTAGTAGACACTGGGGCTGAGAAATCAACTATTAAGCAAATACCTGAGGGATGTAAAGTTTCCCCTGAAAAGGTACAAGTAATTGGGGCAAAAGGAGAACCCTTTAAAGTAAGCAAAATCAAAAATGTGGTATTCGAAACTGAAAATAAATTTGGAATGGGTGAACTCTTGCTCGTCCCTGAAGCAGAATTTAATCTGTTAGGACGAGATTTAATTGTTGAATTGCAATTAGAAATTAAAGTGAAAAATCAGGAGCTAACAGTGTCTGCTTATCCTTTAACCGTGGATGATCAAAAACAAATTAACCCCGATGTCTGGTACTCTCCGGACACAATTAGTAGACTGAAAATCCCACCGATTAAAATCCAACTTTCCGAACCCCACATACCTGTGAGGGTAAGGCAATATCCCATATCCCTAGAAGGACGGAGGGGATTAAAACCAGAAATTGATCGATTGTTAGCACAAGACACTTTGTGTCAAAAATTGTTAAAGATCTAGCTGAAAGCTTGGGGATTAAGTGGGAATACCATACACCATGGCATCCACAAAGTTCGGGAAAAGTTGAAAGGATAAATGGAGAAATCAAAACTATTTTGACTAAATTAATGATAGAAACCAAATTATCATGGATTAAGTGCCTACCCATGGCACTATTAATTCTCAGAACCAGACCCCGAGCAGATGTAGGAATATCAGCGTTTGAAATGGTGTATGGAATGTCTTATAGAATTGAAAGTCCACAAACAAATGTTTTAATTCGAGACCGTGTGATTAATGAATATGTTTCACAATTAGCAGAACATCGTAACAAGCTTTGGGAACATGGACTGATTGTACAACGACCCCCGTTGGACTTAAAAATTCATAATGTTAAACCTGGGGATTGGATATTGATTAAAGTGTGGAAGGAAGAAACCCTAAAACCCAATTGGGAGGAACCTTATCTTGTTTTGCTTACAACAGAAACAGCTGTCCGAACTGCTGAGCGTGGATGGACTCATGCCAGTCGCATTAAAGGCCCAGTGACGAGACCCCACTGGAAAGTAATCAGTACTCCAGGTGACACCAAGATAACCCTGAAAAGATAACGTAATGATAAAGACTTTATTTGATTATTTTGCCGCATTACCTTTCGGTATAAAGTGTGTATTGCTGTTTATATTTGCTATAATTATTTCTCTTTTTTTCTATTATATATGGAAGCGTACAAAGTGTGTTGAAGGAAATTGCTAAACTTATGCAACCTCACAATATTAAATATAGAAGATATGTTGATGTAAATAATATATGCACTCTAGATATACGAATTAGGTGGGTGTAATGATTTGAACTGCAATTGTTATCCATTTGCTTGTTTTAGGTGTAAGGTATGCCAGGATAAATGGTAGACACATTGTGAATGTGGATACCCTCCAATAGGAGTTTGCACACAGTGTTGGAAAATCCAAAGAACTCTCACTGAGTGGAAATTAAAACAATTAGAGTCTAAACAAGAAATTATTCGGGAATCCCATGAGTGGTGGGAAATTTTTGCCAAAGGAATAAACCCTCAATATTATTGCTACCACTCCAACGAACCAGTCCCCTTTGTAGCTGAAATTTTGGTTATAAAATGCAGAAGGGAAGTACTGACCGTGTCTTACTTTGCCCCATTAGTTAAAGCTGCAAAGTGGGAAGCCTATATAAACAGGCAGAAAGCCCGAAACAATTGTTCTCCTGAAGAATTCCCTTGCTGCCGAGAAGATGGTACACCCCGTGGCTCGAAGCAACCGAGTCGACGGGCGAGGCAGAGGAGGAACAAACTGTGGAGAAAAGAACCAGAACGATGGGACACAAAAGCAGCAATGGCCGAACTTCCCCAGGACTGGTAAAAATATACTTAAATTGGCAAAATTAACAGACACCCTTTTTTCTGGTATACCGTTAGTTTTGTTATTGATAATAACCCAAGCAAATGGAAACCCTCATAAACCTATGAACTAGACAATAACAAACATAAAATACACTTTATTAAAGAACGGTTTGACATAGCTAAACTGCTTATTTTAACTACGAGGTCTGGGGCAAAATATAAGAGTGTATCTATTAATGAAGATGAAGATTGCTGTGAATACATTATGCCACGTGAGAACTATGCCTTTTGTAATTGTGAGGTATTACCTTGTGAGTGTTATGATAAATATTGGGATTGTGGAAAAAGGTTTGTTCGCAGTGCCGAAAATGAAAGTAACGTCTAATAAACAATAATAGGATAAAAAGAAAAAGGGGGGATTGTGAGAAACTATGGACTAGGATATTGTTTATTAAGATTTATGTTAAGCTCAATGTAAAGGTTAGGCAACAAAGATGTGAAATCGCTTATGCAAACAGAAACCCGGACACTGCTTGAGTAAGATAAGATAACCACAATCGCGAGATAACCGCCAGACTTCCAGGAACGGACAGAAACAGGACAAACAACCCCAGATAAGGACATGTGAATGAGGGGTCAACTATGGGATAAAGGAGAAAGACTTCTTATTTCGGCCTCAACGACCACCAGGAGGTAGAAAACGATCCCCTAACAACAACTGAAGCATGCGCAGAGTACCTCCACTACTTCATGAACACGGAAGTAAAGATGTATAAAAAGGGACTGTTTGAACTGCTCAGCACGGCAGTGGCGGAGCGCAGACTCCCCTGTCGTCCAGCGCTGTTTTTGCTCATATTCTACTTGCTATAATTAATAAAATTTTAATTGGATTATGATCCGTTGTGGTCACAATTTATGACAGCACCTTGGATGCAGCCCCTTTGGTCCCATGGACTGGTAAGGGTGTGGTTTGCAAAGTAACCCCTGACTTGATCCCCATCCAGTGCTGGTTGTTCCCCTTTCCATCCAGGGTCCTGCCTCAAAGCACAAAGGCCTGGGAGATCTTGCTGGTGGGAACTGAGGCAAAGAGGAGAGAGGCTATCTGAGATCTACCTGCATGTACTCTTGCTTTACTTAATATTGGTGCTGTGTTATCTTGTTTGTTCTTTAAATGTTCCTGAAGTAGCAGCAGCTCATCTTGGTGCCCTTGAATTCCTGTTTGAGTTTGACTGAGTTTTGCTATGACCCATCACTGCGCTTGGAGGATGCTGTCTCTGAAGGCCAGATGTACCCAGGCACACAGTTAAAATGCTTGAGCTGTTCCTTGCTTGAATCGTGAAAAGAGTAAGAAAAGGCCCTGCAGGGATGTACTTTGTGTTCGCTCAATGCCTGCAGCCAATGGATGGCAGAAAGGACAGACCGTACTTCATTGATAGCAACTGATGGCTGATGCCTCTGGGTGCTACAAGAATATTCCCAGAGATATTGTCTTGTCTCTATATCAGCCTGCATGTATCTTCGACTTGTCTCTATTACCTGCATGTAACTTTGACCAGCCCTGTAATGCCAAATGTCAACAGAGATTTGCATGTGGACACCTTACTCCTGCCCCCCATCACTGTTAATGACCATGAGAGCTGAGACAAGGAGCTCACATGTAGGTGCCTTTTTAATGAAGACCTGACCAGAGGCAGGAGGAATCCCACCTCCTGTGGGTTTGTGGTGAGCCTGGGAGGGAGCTGAGTCCCCTTCCAGCCCCAGGGCTACAGTCCCAGGAGGAGATGCCTCAACTAACCAGGCTGAATCCCTTCCTTCAGCAGGGGTAAAGGAGATCCCTGCCTGTCCTGGTCTGCCTGTCCTATCTAATGATGGGACAGGAAGCAGGCTGCCCACAGAAGTGGTTGGGTCAGCATCCCTGGAGGCATTTAAAAGACGTGAAGATGTGGCACTTGTGGATATGGCTTAGTGGTGGACTTGACAGTGTTTGGTTAATGGTTGGACATGATGTTCTCAAGGGTCTTTTCCAACCTAAATGATTCTACAGTTCTACAAAAAGCTGATGTTGAGACCAAACTCTGTCTCTCAGCAGAGAAATGACGCTGTAGAAATAAGTGTGTCTCCCAGTTGAGGGAGGGAAAATCAGTGATGACTTCATCCTGTTTCACAGCAGGCTCCCCTAGGGTCCAGGGAACCCTGGAGGGAGCCCAGAGGGGCAGAGGCAGTGCCACCTGGGGTTGAGCTTAAAGGCACTTGGCAGTGGAGGATGCTGAGAGCTCCCTGCAGGAGAAACCTTCCCAGCCTTGTGTGAGGAAAGGCTCTGGGTGCAGGGCAATGCAGCTGCAGTTCCTGGAGGGATCTCCTCAAGCTGCTGCCTTGGACAGTGCATGGGATCTCTGAGGAGGACTCTCTTAGTTTCTCTCTGTAGGTAAGGAGGAGGATGTGCTCCAGAGCAGGGCTTCTCTCTGCCCCACGTGAGGGACAGGACAAGGCAGGTCCCTTGTCCCGGGGCTGGCTGCAGGGTGTGAATGTGGGTGTGCAGCCAGGGGTGCCCAGCGCTGTCCTTGCGAGCAGAGTCCCTGCACCCCAGGGGCTGTGTGCCGGGGCAGGGACTCTGCCGCCTGCCAGGGTCAGTGCTCAGCCTGCCCGGGAGCTCCCCATGGCGCTGGGGGAGAAGCTGAGGGGAAAGGAACTAGCCGTGGCAGAGAAGGAAAGTGCTGGGTGGGTGACACTGCTCCAATCTCCAGTCACTCTGAGCACATTTGCAGAGAATCCTTCTGAAAGACACTGAGGCAGCTTTTACCTGATAGGGAAGGATTCTTAGCTTTGATGTTTTTCTGTCTTGGTTGGCAGGTTGAGCATTGGGAGCTGGGAATTTACTTCTTTGCTTTGGAGAAGGCATCGAGAGTCTTGTGAGGACTTGTCTGAGCTGCTCCTGAGCCCCTGCACAGGCAGAGGTGCCCCTGGGCAGAGCCCTGCTGCTGGGAGGGGTGTGCAGGGCAGAGCTGAGCACACAGCCCATGGGATGGGCTCTGGGAGCACTGGGAGAGAGCAGAGCTGGGCAAAGTGCAGCCCAGCCGGGGGGACGGTGCGTTCAGGCAGCTCTCTTGGTGTCTGGCACTGGAGGTGGCTACTGGCCATGCTCTGCTGGGCAAGGATATGACTGTCTCTCTAGAAAGTACAGGGCAGCTGAGAACCAGAGTGATGGACTCGGCAGCAATCTTGAGTAGACACTAACCCACAGACAGTTGAGCCCTTGTGTCTGTCCCATGCTGAGCTCTTCACAGTTGCCTTCAAAACAGCAGAAATTTTACGCCTAAAAATATCACTTGTCAGATGTGACACTGAGAAAACAAACCAACCAACCTCAAAGACAATCACGACCAAGTCACTCTGAGCCTCTCCTCTGCAGCCCGAAGCTGTTGAGTCATGAGTACGTAAATTGAACTTCTATATCTGACATCCCTCCTGTCCTAACCTGTCACTGCCTTTTTCTCCTATGACAGTGCCCCATGCCTAGAGGCAGCAGATGTCCAACGGCAGCTCCATCACCCACTTCCTCCTCCTGCCATTCGCAGACACGCGGGAGCTGCAGCTCTGGCACTTCTGGCTCTTCCTGGGCATCTACTTGGCTGCACTCCTGGGCAACGGCCTCATCATCACCAGCACAGCCTGCGACCAGCACCTCCACACCCCCATGTACTTCTTCCTGCTCAACCTCTCCCTCCTGGACCTGGGCTGCATCTCCACCACTGTGCCCAAATCCATGGCCAATTCCCTCTGGAACACCAGGGCCATCTCCTACACAGGGTGTGCTGTACAGGTCTTTTTCTTTCTCTTCTTGATCACAGCTGAGTTTTATCTCCTCACTGTCATGTCCTACGACCGCTATGTGGCCATCTGCAAGCCCCTGCACTATGGTACCCTCCTGGGCAGCAGAGCTTGTGTCCACATGGCAGCAGCTGCCTGGGGCACTGGGTTTCTCACTGCTCTGCTGCACACAGCCAATACATTTTCACTACCCCTCTGCCAAGGCAATGCTGTGGAGCAGTTCTTCTGTGAAATCCCCCAGATCCTCAAGCTCTCCTGTTCAGATGCCTCCTTCAGAGAAGTTTGGCTTCTTGTGGTTAGTGCCCTGATTGCTTTTGTGTGTTTTGTTTTCATTGTGGGGTCCTATGTGCAGATCTTCAGGGCCGTGCTGAGGATCCCCTCTGAGCAGGGACGCCACAAAGCCTTTTCCACGTGCCTCCCCCACCTGGCCGTGGTCTCCGTGTTTATCAGCACTGGCATCTTTACCTACCTGAAGCCCCCCTCCATCTCCTCTCCATCCCTGGATCTGGTGGTGGCAGTTCTGTACTCGGTGGTGCCTCCAGCAGTGAATCCCCTCATCTACAGCCTGAGGAACCAGGAGCTCAAAGATGCTGTGAGGAAGCTGATGACTGGATGTGTTTCAGCAGTCATACACTGCCTGCTTTCCTCTGCAAAGGGCTCCCATTGTAGGTGATGACAGGCCACGTCTGTCTTTCCTGCTTTACATTTGTTTTCCTGGTTTACATTTCCTGTTTCAGTTTATGATGTTCTTGTCTTCATAGAAATGTCAGGTTTCATCTCCTTCTACTTCAGTATCTTCCCATCCTCCCCACAGACTTTGTATCAATGGGCATCTCTCAATGATGTGTTTAAGCAAAATAAATTACCCTGCAGCAACTTCTTCTCTGTGATATGTCCTCACATAGCAGGAACAAAGGGGAATTAAATCAGCTTTTTGGCTGCTCCAGCTCTGGGATGGCTGCTCTGTGCCTGGAGCAGGAAGGGCTCTTGAGGAGCCCAAAGGCTGGGGGTTGTTTTGCTGGGGAGAGGGCATTGGCACTGTAGAGCAGGCAGGGGAGGTGGGAGAGCTTGGAGGGAGCTGGGCTGGTTCTGGGAAGTACCTGGGAGAGAACAACATCAGTGTCTATGTTGTACTGCATGACCATACAGGGTGAGGGCTCACACCAGGGCATTGTGGTGCAGAGCCAGGGCTTGTGGAAGGGGTCACAGACATGGAAGTGCAGGACAGAGGAGGCTGGTCTGAGCCCTTGGTGTCAGGAGCAGACCAGGAAGGTGTCCCAGGGCAGTTGTCACCCCCAAGACTCTCTCGATGGCTAGTTCCAGCTCTGGCTCCTGCGCAAGGTTTACGGTGAGTTTCGCCATAGGGCAATATCCACCCTACTTCTGGGCTCAGTCTTTAAACCTGCATTTTAACCACAACAACGCTGTTGCTCTAAGAGTTAATGAGCCCCCAGTGACACCACAAGCATCAGCACAATCCAGGTGCCTGCTCCTGGCCTGTCAGTCACCTGCGCAGCCACCCATGGCACCAGTAACACCTGCATAAGGCAGGGTCTGCTCCTGCCCCATCAACTGCTCAGGCATCTCTGACACCAGCAGCTCCTGTGCACACAGAAGGCTCCTGCTTTGCCCCCAGCACCTCTGCAGGCAGAGCTGAGCTTCAGGCACATGAACAAGCCCAGTTCATGTGAGCCTTCTCCTCACCTATCCCCTGCTCCTCCAGCTGGGATGTCACCAGCACTGGTACAAACCAGGGTCCTGCTCCTGCCCTATAGCTGCACAGCGAACAGTGGCATCGTGAGCCCCTTCACCAGCCAGCCATTCATTTCCAACCAGCTCCTGAGCTACCAGTGACAGCACCAGCAGATGCATGAGCCAGGGGCTGCTCCTGCCCCATCAACTGCTCAAGCACCCCTGAAACCATCAGCACCTGCACTTCAGCTGCGTGGTGCTGAGTTACGCTGGGTCAAACCACGACCTGGTGTCATGACTGGTCCCTGCATTCCTGCCCACACCCCGCGTGGTCCCTCCGTGGTTCAGAGTCTTCACAAAGAAAGACAGAGGACACAGATCTGATTTTTCTCCCGGAAAAAGCAGCGGGTCATAGTAGTAGGGGACTCTACTTTGAAAGGCACAGAGGCATCCATCTGCCGGCCTGATCCAGTCTTGAGGGAGGTGTGTTGCCTGTCGGGGGTTCGGGTCAGGGATGTTGCTGAGAGGCTTCCTGCTCTAGGAAGTCCTGATGACTATTACCCCCTTCTAGTGGTCCATGTGGGTGCTAGAGATATAGATAGCAGTAGCCTGGAGAACATTAAGAAGGACTACAGAGCCCTGGGAGAGGTGGTTAGGGGCTCTGGAGCTCAGATAGTTTTTTCATTGATTCTCCAGGGCAAAGGGGAGGACCTTAAAAAAGCTAGGCGCGTTTGGCAGGTTAATAAATGGTTAGAATGGTGGTGCCATAGTCAGGGGTTTGGCTATTTGGAACATGGGGCTCAATTTGGGAGGCCAGGTCTACTGGAGGCTGGTGGAGCTGGTCTGACAGAGAAGGGGAAGAGCTGTTTTGGTAGGAGGCTTGCCAGGCTGGTCAAGAAAGCTTTAAACTAAACGTGTTGAGGGAGGGGAGCATTGATCCATCCCAACACTCCCGGTTAGTTGCCAGCACCTGTAATAAGTGCTTGGAGCGATGTAGAGATGTTCCAGCCGCCCCAGCCATTGAGTCGGCTGCATTTGGAGCTCGGCTAAGGTGCCTCTATACAAACGCCCGTAGTATGGGGAACAAGCAAGAGGAATTAGAGATGTGTGCAAGGCTACGGGGATATGATGTCATTGATATCACAGAAACATGGTGGGATGGCTCCTACCACTGGAGTGTTGGAATGGAAGGTTACAGGCTGTTTAGAAAAGACAGGCCAGGCAGACGGGGAGGGGGTGCTGCTATTTATGTCAGTGATAGGCTGGAGAGTATGGAACTCTGTCTGGGGGTGGGTGACGAGTTAACAGAGTGTTTGTGGGTCGGAATCAAAGGGAGAACAGCAATGGGGGACATTACGGTGGGGATCTGTTACAGGCCGCCTGATCAAGAGGACTCTGTGGATGAAGCACTCTACAGACAGATAGGAGCAGCCTCACGCTCGCAGGCCCTTGTCCTCATGGGGGACTTCAACCATCCTGACATCTGTTGGAGGGACGGTATGGCCGAGCACAAGCAATCCAGGAGGTTCCTCGATTGTGTGGAAGACAACTTCCTCTTTCAAGCAGTAGAGGAGCCAACAAGGAGAGGTGCCATGCTGGACCTCGTGCTCATCAACAGGGAGTGACTGGTTGGAAATGTGATGTTCCGGGGCAGCCTTGGCTGTAGTGATCATGAGATGGTTGAGTTTGAGATCCTCAGGACGGTGAGAAGAGCGTGCAGCAAGCTCACTGCCCTGGACTTCAAGAAAGCAGACTTTGGCCTCTTCAGGATCCTCCTTAGTAAGGTTTTATGGGATATAGTCCTAGAGGGCAGGGGGGCCCAAGACTGCTGGTTGATATTCAAGGATCACCTGCTACGTGCTCAAGAGTGTTGCATCCCAACTAGAAGAAAGTGAAGCAGGAGGGACAGGAGACCTCCATGGATGGACAAGGAGCTGCTGAGGAAACTTAGAGGGAGAAAAGAAGCTTATAGAAGGTGGAAGCAAGGACAGGCGGCCTGGGAAGAATATAGGAGCATTGTGCAGGAAGCTAAGGCCCAGGTTAGGAAAGCTAAGGCCCAGCTAGAATTAAGTTTGGCAAGGGATGTGAAAGATAACAGGAAAGGATTCCATAGATACGTAGCAAATAAAAGACAGACTAGGGACAATGTGGGCCCCCTGCGGAAGCTATTGGGAGAACTGGCTACCATGGATTTGGAGAAGGCTGAGGTTCTTAATGACTTCTTTGCCTCAGTCTTCACCAGCAAATGCTCTGACCACACCACAAAAGTCTTGGAAAGCAGATGCAGGGACTGTGAAAATGAAGACCTTAGGCCCACTGTAAGAGAGGATCAGGTTCGAGACCATCTTAACAATCTGAACGTGCACAAGTCCATGGGACCTGATGAAATCCATCCACGGGTCCTGAAGGAGCTGGCGAATGAAGTTGCTAAACCACTGTCCATCATATTTGAAAAATTGTGGCAGTCAGGTGAAGTTCCTGATGACTGGGAGAAGGGTAATATAACCCCCATTTTGAAAAAGGGGAAGGTGGAAGATCCGGGGAACTACAGACCAGTCAGTCTCACCTCTGTGCCTGGCAAAATCTTGGAACAGTTTCTCCTGGAAAACATGCTAAGGCACATGAAAAACAACGAGGTGGTTGGTGGCAGCCAACGTGGCTTCACTCAGGCGAAATCCTGCCTGACCAATTTGGTGGCCTTCTATGATGGAGCCACGGAACAGATGGACAGCGGCAGAGCAGTTGACGTCATCCTCCTGGACTTGTGCAAAGCGTTCGACACTGTCCTGCATGACATCCTTGTCTCTAAATTGGAGAGACATCAATTTGATAGATGGACCACTCGGTGGATCAAAAACTGGCTCGATGGCCGCATGCAAAGAGTTGTGGTAAATGGCTCGATGTCCAGTTGGAAACCTGTAACGAGTGGTGTCCCTCAGGGATCGGTGTTGGGACCGGTCCTGTTCAACATCTTTGTCGGCAACATGGACAGTGGGATTGAGTGCACCCTCAGCAAGTTTGCTGATAACACCAAGCTGTGTGGTTCAGTTGATATGCTGGAGGGAAGGGATGCCATCCAGAGGGACCTTGACACGCTTGTGAGGTGGGCCGATGCCAACCTTATGAAGTTTAACCAAGCCAAGTGTAAGGTCCTACACCTGGGTTGGGGCAATCCCAGGCACAGCTACAGGTTGGGCAGAGAAGAGATTCAGAGCAGCCCTGCAGAGAAGGACTTGGGGGTGTTGGTTGACAAGAAGCTTAACATGAGCCGGCAGTGTGCGCTTGCAGCCCAGAAAGCCAACTGTATCCTGGGCTGCACCAAAAGAAGCGTGACCAGCAGGTCAAAGGAGGTGATCCTGCCCCTCTACTCTGCTCTTATGAGACCTCACTTGGAGTACTGGTACAGTTCTGGTGTTCTCAACATAAAAAGGACATGGAGCTGTTGGAGCAAGTCCAGAGGAGGGCCACGAGGATGATGAGGGCGTTGGAGCACCTCCCGTATGAAGACAGGCTGAGAGAGTTGGGGCTGTTCAGCCTGGAGAAGAGAAGGCTGCGTGGAGACCTCATAGCAGCCTTCCAGTATCTGAAGGGGGTCTACAAGGATGCTGGGGAGGGACTCTTCCTCAGGGACTGGAGTGGTAGGACAAGGGGTAATGGCTTCAAACTTAAACAGGGGAAGTTTAGAAAAGATATAAAGAGGAAGTTCTTTACAGTGAGGGTGGTGAAGCACTGGAATGGGTTGCCCAGGGAGGTTGTGGATGCTCCATCCCTGGCGGTGTTCAAGGCCAGGTTGGACAGAGCCTTGGGCGACATGGCTTAGGGTGAGGTGTCCCTGCCCATGGCAGGGGGGTTGGAACCAGATGATCTTAAGGTCCTTTCCAACCCTTACTATTCTATGATTCTATGATTCTATGATTCATCATTAAGTGTCCAGCTGAAACTTCTGCAATGAGTTGTGCAAGTCATGAGGAATTAAGGAAAATTCCAGGCAGAGGCATGGGTCCTCAGAGCTTTCTATGTTTAAAGAAGCCCCAGGGCCTTTGAGGTGCTGAGTCCATACACCTCAGCTACCAAGAGGAGACTCAAGAGCCCTCTCAGGAAGTCAAACTCAGAAGCAATTCCCAAGTCCCTTGAAGCATCCCTGGGCCCCACTGAGGCCATTCCTGACAAAGCCTCCCAGAGGACTCATTAGAGCAGAGCACTGGAGGCCATGATCACGGGCAGGCAAAGGCAAAGTGCAGCAACTCTGATGCAGAGAACACCCCTGGTTTGTTTGATGAAGGAGGATGGCCAAGCCCTGACCCCCAGCCCCTGGCTCAGGCTCTTCCTGGGGATGTGAGGAGTGTGATGCCAAGTGAAGGACAATGGGATGACACCTTCTGGCCTCCCTGGGGGGTTCAAGGGGACAATGATGCCCCATGGCCTTGATGATGATGTGTCTTCTCTTAGGCCTACGTGGCAGGGACATCAGCCATACCCAACGGACAAAGACCTGGATTCTGTCAGGGACATTCAGCCTTGCCAGAGCCCTTGGGTATTGCACCACAGCCCGTCCTGCACTGTCCCACGCCTGTGCCTGTTTCCCTGCAGGCTGCAGGCACCCAGTGCACTTCCCCACCTTCTTCTCACCCCAGTATGTCTCTGCCTGTCATGGTGTCTCTCCATCCTTGCCATGTTACTTTGTTACTTGCCTTGTTACATTCTTGCCATGTTACTTTTTGTTACTTTAAACACAAATCCTGAAAATCCCTCATTTGGATCATGGAAAAACACACATAGTTGATGCAAAGTGTTTCAGGTGATGAGGACCTGCTCATCCTTTTAAGCACGTGTGAAATGTCTCAGGCTCTCAGGCAGCGCTCCGCTGTCTGACCATACGTACCCAGTGCTACCTCCAGAGGCCCCCGTGTCTCTGGAGGCCACCCCTGGGGCTGGCGGCTCTCACACAGGAGCTGCTGCAGAGCAGAGCCCCTGGGGAGCTGCAGCTGGAGCCTGGGCAGAGGGTCCCAGGGCACCTCCGCTGGCACCACGCACCCGTGTCCCTATAACTGGCATCCCACCCAGCTTCTGAGCACTTGCCTTTGCAAACAAGGCAGCACACAAAATCCCCCAGAGACCCCATCACATCTGTGTTCTCTGTCTTTCTCTGTGAAGATTTGGAAAAATCTGTATTTATGCATAGCAGAATGTACAGAAAAATGTCAACTGTGTGCAGGTTCTCAGCAAAACCCATTTCCTATCAGCACTCTCAAGGGAGACTCTTTATTCTGAGGAATGCCTGTATTGATTCTGGCTTTGTCACTCTGTCCCCTGCCCCACTGGGCACTGGGATCAGGGTTCCCTCAGCTGCCCTCCTTGTGCTGAGCACATCCTGAAGATGCCTCCTGGGTGCCCTGCCCATGCGTGCCCATTTCCAGCCACTCTGAAGCTTTGGCTTGTCTGCTCAGTCCCTGCGTCCACAGGCTGGGTGTCTGTGTGCCTCCTGGGCAGCCTGTTCCCCTCCAGCCTCCCTGCACTTCCCGCTGTGTTGGACCTCCCAGGGCAGGGGGTCCCTGCTCATCCATGCTCTTGCCAGGCTCTGCTCAACTCCCTGCACATCACACTGGCTTCTTCCTGGGCTTGGAGGATGTTGTCCCTGAAGATCCAAGAGGCACCCACAGCCCCTTCTACCTCCAGAACAGTCCAGGCAGACTCTCAGCAACCTGAAATCAGCTCTCCTGCTGTCCTGCAATGTCGTTCTGCTACTTGTCCTTCTTCTCCAGCAGCTCATGGTCATTGCAGCCATGGCTGCCCTCTTACCATCCCCAGCCAGACCCACCTTGTCTGTCAGTAAGGGACCAGCCCTGGTCAGCTCATCCATTTCTGTGTCAAAATGCTCTTCCACACACTGCAGGAATCCCCTGGGTTGCTGGTGCCCTGCCCTGCTGCCCCCCAGCAGGTTGTGGAGTGGTTCCACTGGCCATGTAATGGAGGCCCCGTGGCCATGAGGCTTCCTCCAAGGCAAGGCTCTGCGCACGCTCAACCAGAGCTCACCTCCAGCTCCTCACCTGCCTGCTGCCTTCCTGAGGAGCCCTGGCCATCCGTGGCTGCCCTCCCACCACTCCTGCTGTCCCACCAGGGCTCTGCAGGCCCTGTGTGAGAGCACAGGTCTACCTGCCCAGCAGCACTGGACTGGCAGAGCTGTGGAGGGGAAAGGCAGGGAAAGGGGACGTGTCTGGGAGGGTTGCTGGGAGGTTTCTGCTGCTGGAAAAGGACGATGCAAAGAGAGGATTCATAATCGGGAGGTGAGGTTGGAAATCACTTCTTTTGACACAACCCAACTGCTGGTGCTGAGGAAGGCCCAGTGATGTTCCTGGAGTGTTGGGAAACCCACCCAGCAGTGCTGAGAGCTTGGGAGAGGGGAGATGCAGAGGACAGTGAGGATGACGTGGCTGGGGGGTGGATTGTGATGCCATTTTCACCTTGGGGCCCAGTACATGCCCTGGGAAACTATGGGATGTGGCATGAGAAATTGTGGGAAGGGGCAGAGAAGAGTGTGAGAAGGGACCAGGAGTATGGGCAGCACTGTGTGTCCCGGATGGGTCTCTCAGGCAGCTGCAGATGTGAGAAGTGGCCAAACTCCCAGAGGGCAGCACTGGGGACATTCTGGGCAGCCAAGTCCTGCAGGGCCATCAGCGCCTTGGGAAGCCATCAGTGATGCCACTGAAGGCCCAGAGGACCCAGGCAATGGTATCCAAACTTTCACATGGGAGTACAAATGGAGAAAGGCTGAGGCCATTGGAGAAAAAGTTACTGCTGAGGGTTATGAACTGGGGAGAAGACTTGGGCAGAGCAAGGGAAGGGTAAAGGTGGATCATGGGAGAAGCAGCCTGTGGAAGAAGAGGGAGGAGGGAGCTGCAAGGGGCCAGCTTCCTGTGGGGAGGTGGATGGTCAAACCCCGTGCCAGGTCACTGTGCTCTGTCCTGCTGTTATACCGATTTCAGTGCAGGCAGAGTTAAAACACGTTCACAGTGACTGGTATGGGGCTGTGTTCTAGACTGGTGATGAAAACTGCTGATATCACAGCAGTGATTTAGTCACTGCTGAGCAGGGCTTGTACAACATTGAGACTTTTTCTGCTTCTCACTCTGCCCAGCTGGGACAGCTGACCCTGACTGACCAAAGGCTCTCCCACACCACAGGGCATTGTGCTCAGTATTAAACACTTCAGGAAGAAGGAAGAAAGGAGGAAGGTTCAGAAGGATGGCATTTGCCTTCCTAAGTCACCATTACACGTGATAGAGCCCCGCTGTCTGGAGAAGGCTGAATATCTGCATGCCTGTGTGAAGCACTGATGATTTCCTTATTTTGGCTTGTTGCATGTCGGGATGTTGCTTTACCAATTAAACTGTCTTTACCTCAACTCATGAGTTGTCTCCCTTTGCCATTCACAATGCTCCCTCCTATCCTGCTGGTGAGGAGCGAGTGAGCAGCTCTGTGGTGTTTCGCTGCCCACTGGGTTAAACTGGGACACTGATCAAACTCTGCTCCTGGCTCTTTGCTGTGTGGGCAGTTTCACGCGTGTGTGTGTGTTTGGGTCGAATGCATGTAGGTGCTTTGCTGGTCCATTCTATGTGGGGCAAGCAAGGAGGAGGAGGAGGGCACCAGGACCTGGAGAGGTCCAAGGCTGGAACAGCCGAGTGGGTATCTCTGAGTTTGTGCAGACCCATAGCCCAGGCCCACACTGGAGGGACCTCACGGGGTGTGAGCAGGAATGCAGAGACAGGTCATGGCACTGGGTTGTGGTTTAACCCAGAAGTAACTCAGCACCACGCAGCTTAAGTGCAAGTACTGATGGTGTCAGAGGTGCTGAGAAGGTGGCAGGGCAGGAGCAGACCCTGCCTTATGCAGGTGTCGGTGTCATGGGTGGCTGCACAGGGGACAGGCCAGGAGCAGGCACCTGGATTGTGCTGATGCTTATGGTGTCACTGGGGGCTCATTAACTCTTAGAGCAAGAGTGTTGTTGTGGTTAAAATGCACGTTTAAAGACTAAGCCCAGCAGTGGGGTGGATATTGCCATCCCATCTCCCCATGCCAGCACAAAAGCCCTGGCCCATGGGGTTTTTAAGAGTTCTTATTGCTCCAGGCACAGAACAGCCATCCTAGAGCTGGAGCAGTCAGAAAGCTGATTTCATTCTCCCTTCATTTCTGCTATGCTGAGGATGGATCTCAGAGAACAAAGTTGCTGCAGGATCATTTATTTTGCTCAAGCACAATGAGAGGTCCCCATTGACACAAAGTCTGTGTGTTATACAAAAGGGGCAGATACTGAAGTAGGAGGGGATGAATATTGACATACCTTTGAAGACAACAACATCACAAGTAGAAGAGAGAAACAAATGTAAAGCAGGAAAACCAGATGTGGAGTGTCATCACCTACACTGGGAGCCCTTTGCAGAGGAAAGCAGGCAGCGTATGGCTGCTGAAACACATCCACTCACCAGCTTCCTGACAGCATCCCTGAGCTCCTGGTTCCTCAGGCTGTAGATGAGGGGGTTCACTGCTGGAGGCACCACTGAGTACAGCACTGCCATAACGAGATCTAGGGATGGGGAGGAGATGGAGGGGGGTTTCAGGTAGGTAAATGCTGCAGTGCTGATAAACAGGGAGACCACAATTAGGTGAGGGAGGCATGTGGAAAAGGCTTTGTGACATCCCTGCTCAGAGGGGATCCTCAGCACGGCCCTGAAGATCTGCACATAGGACCCCACAATGAAAAAAAACAGCCAAGTGATAAACAGGTACCAACCACGAGAAGCCCAGCTTTTCTGAGGTAGGAATGTGAGCAGGAGAGCTTGAGGATCTGGGGGAGTTCACAGAAGAACTGCTCCACAGCATTGCCTCGGCAGAGGGGTAGTGAAAATGTATTGGCTGTGTGCAGCAGAGCAGTGAGAAACCCAGTGCCCCAGGCAGCTGCTGCCATGTGGACACAAGCTCTGCTGCCCAGGAGGGTCCCGTAGTGCAGGGGCTTGCAGATGGCCACATAGCGGTCGTAGGACATGATGGTGAGAAGGTAATACTCTGCTATGACAAAAAAGACAAAGAAAAAGACCTGTACAGCACACCCTGTGTAGGAGATGGCCCTGGTGTTCCAGAGGGAATTGGCCATGGATTTGGGCACAGTGGTGGAGATGGTGCCCAGGTCCAGGAGGGAGAGGTTGAGCAGGAAGAAGTACATGGGGGTGTGGAGGCGCTGGTCGCAGGCTGTGCTGGTGATGATGAGGCCGTTGCCCAGGAGCGCAGCCAGGGAGATGCCCAGGAAGAGCCAGAAGTGCCAGAGCTGCAGCTCCCGCGTGTCTGCGAATGGCAGGAGGAGGAAGTGGGTGACGGAGCTGCTGTTGGACATCTGCTGCCTCTGGGCATGGGGCATTGTCATAGGAGAAAAAGGCAGTGACAGGTTAGGAGAGACTTCTCAGGATAAAACCAGTCAATTTCTCATGAGATTTCCACCACACCCCACCCCCCAAAGTTAAAATGCTTTTTCCTGTTTCTGGTGCTGGTGGCTGAGTGTGCTGGGAGAAGCACTGTGGCTCCAAGCAGTCAGCTCTGAGCTGCTGTAGAGGGTTCACGAAGCTGCTCTGTGAAAGCTCCAATGCATCCAATGAGGGATGTCAGATATAACAGAGGTTCAGTGTCTGCACTCACAACTAGGAAGATTGCGGCTGCAGAGAAGAGCCTCGCCGTGACTTTATCAGGATTTTCTCAGGAATTTCTCATCTGACAAGTGCTATTTTTAGGTGTAGATATTGTAATTTTTGTGACTGAACGTGCTGTCAGTATTAGGACAGGAGAGATGAAAGGGCCCAGCAGCCTCTGGTTTAGTGCATAGTCTGGAGAGCTGCAGAGTCCATCAGTCTAGTTCTCAGCTGCTCTCCACTTGCCCCTGTGATGCCCCAAGTACTACTGCACACACAGGTAACTCTGAAATAAAAAACAGAGCAAAGACAAAGAATGAGATAAAGAACAACTGGACTCTGGTGCCAGCCAGAGAGCCCTGCTTTTTCAGGGGGCAGAACTTCTCTCTCCCAGTCCAGAGGCGCAGCTGTGATACACAGAGCAGGACACGGCCCTTGACAGCAGAAGCAAAGGGCTCTGAGTGCAGAGTGCTGACCCCCAAGGGAAGGCTCCGCACTCGCGAGGACCCTGCGGGAGAGCTGTGTCTGTCTGGGGGCAGGTCGCAAGCCCAGCAGGACAGGCAGAGCAGACAGGCAGGGAACTGCAGAGGAGATGTTCTAGAGAGACAGTCAGCTCCTTGCCCAGCAGAGCATGGCCAGCAGCCACCTCCAGTGCCAGACACCAAGAGAGCTGCCTGAACGCACCCTCCCCAGGCCTGGGCTGCACTTTCCCCCCACTCCCTGCCCATGGCTCTGCTGCCTGGAGCTGTCCCTGCCAGGAGCTGCTGCTCTGTGCCCAGCTCTGCTCCCTTTCAGTGCTCCCAGAGCCCATCCCATGGGCTGTGTGCTCAGCTCTGCCCTGCACACCCCTCCCGGCAGCAGGGCTCTGCCCAGGGGCATCTCTGCCTGTGCAGGGGCTCAGGAGCAGCTCAGACAAGTCCTCACAAGACTCTTGGTGCCTTCTCCAAAGCAGAGAATTAAATTCCCAGCTCCCACTGCCAAACCGGACACTCAAGAGAGAAAAACATCAAAGCTCAGAATCCTTCATTCTAAGGCAAAAGCTGCCTCAGTGTCTTTCAGAAGGACCCTCTGCAAATGTGCTCAGATGGACTGGAGATTGGAGCAGCCCTGACTCTCCCAGAACTTCCCTTCCCTGCCTGGGGTTGCTCCTCCACACCTGAGCTTCTCCCCCAGGGCGGTGGGGAGCTCCCAGGCAGGCTGAGTGCTGACCCTGGCAGGCAGCAGAGTCCCTGCCCCGGCACACAGCCCCTGGGGTGCAGGGACCCTGCTCGCAAGGACAGCGCTGGGCACCCCTGGCTGCACACCTACATTCACACCCTGCTGCCAACCCGGGGACAAGGGACCTGTTTTGTCCTGTCCCTTGAATTGGTGCAGAGGGGACAGACCCTGCTCTGAAGGACATCCTCTGGTTCCTCGACAGAAAAACCTGGAGTGAAAACCCTTAAAGGTCCCATCAGCCATGGAGTGCACCAGCTCTACAAGATCCCTCCTGGATACTCATCTTAATTTCCCTGCTGCCAGAGACTTTCTGTGACCACAGCTGTGAAGATTTCTCTGTGAACAAGCTCAGCTCTGTCCATCCACTTCGGACTGCCTTTAACCTGTCTCTGACGGCTTCTCTCGCCTCGGTGCCTGCAGGCAGTGCCCCAGCCCTGCTCCTGGCCAGAGGTGTCTCTCTGCAGCGCTGCCCGCTTGCAAGCATCTCTCTGCATCCCAGGAGCCCAGCCCAGCTCAGCAGCAGAGGCCTAGCCAAAGGTGGCACTGCCTCTGCCCCTCTGGGGCTCCCTGGGGCTCCCTGGGACTCCAGGGGAACACAATGAGAAACAGCTTGAAGCAAGCACTGATGTTCCCTCCCTCAGCTAGGAGACACACTGCCTTCCTGCAGTCTCATTTCTCTGTTGAGAGACACAGTTTGGTCTGAACATCAGCTTTTCTCAGAACTGTAGAATCATTTAGTTTGGAAAAGAGCCTTGAGTACATCGAGTCCAACCATTAACTGTCAAGTCCACCACTGAGCCATGTCCACAAATGCCAGATCTACATGTCTTTTAAATACCTCCAGGCATGGTGTCCCAAACACCTCTGTCGGCAGCCTGTTTCTTATCCCATCATTAGACAGGACAGGCAGGGATTTCCTTTATTCCTGCTGGTGGAAGGGATTCAGCCTGTTTAGTTACGGCATCTCCTCCTGGGACTGTAGCCCTGGGGCTGGAAGGGGACTCAGCTCCCTCCCAGGCTCACCACAAACCCACAGGAGGTGGGATTCCTCCTGCCTCTGGTCAGGTCTTCATTAAAAAGGCACTTACATGTGAGCTCCTTGTCTCAGCTCTCATGGTCATTAACAGTGATGAGGGATGGGAGCGAGGTGTCCAGAAACAAATCTCTGGTGACATTTGGCATTACAGGGCTGGTCAAAGTTACATGCAGGTAATAGATATGTGCAGGCTGATATAGAGACAAGACACTATCTTTGGGAATATTCTTGTAGCACTCAGAAGCATCAGCCATCGGTTGCTATCAGTGAGGTAAGGTCTGTCCTTTCTGACACCCATTAGCTGCAGGCATTGAGTGGACTCAATGTACATCACTGCAGGGTCTTTATTCTCTCCCTTGATGAATCATGCAAGGAACAGCCCAAGCATTTTAACTGTGTGCCTGGGTCCATCTGGCCTTCAGAGACAGCATCCTCCAAGCACAGCAATGCGTCATAGCAAAACTCAGTCAAACTCAAATGGGAATTAAAGGGCACCAAGATGAGCTGCTGCTACTTCAGGAACAGTTAAAGAAGAAACAAGATAACACAGCACCACTACTAAGTAAATAAAGAGTACATGCAGGTATCTCCTATCTCCTCTTTGCCTCAGTTCCCACCAGCAAGGTCTCGCAGGCCTTTGTGCTTTGCCAGGGATGGGGCAGCCACAGCTTCTCTGGGCAACATGTGCCAGTATCCCACCACCGTCACAGGGAAGAACTTCTTCCCGACATCTCATCTCATCTCCCCTCTCCGTCAGGTTAAAGCTGTTCCCCCTTGTCCTTTCACTACATACCCTTTAAAAGAATCTCTCTCCAGCTTTCTTGAAGGCATCCTGTTAGGTATTTGAAACAGGATGTTTCAAATTAAAAAAATTTAAACTATGAGAAAACTCACTGTTTAAATCATTGTCTGAATTATCATTTACATCATCTTCAAATCATTGTGAATTCACAGTTGAACTAAAACACAAATATAGCTTAATCACCATTGGATTCCCATGTGATTTTAATTTAGGCACTGATTAATTACCATTGGTCACTGATAAAGCCCTTTCAGTTGTCCCCACAAGGATGACTTCTCTGAACCCTTCCCCTGTGAAGCACAACGAGTCACAGCTCCAAGTCCATTTCCCTTCAGGCGTGCAGCAGCAGATCCAGCAAGTGCCCCCGTTGCCCACTGAAGGCCATGGCAGCTGGAGGAAGCCCAGAACATCCAGGCTGGGTCCAAAGAGAGCTGAAGAGAAGGTTCCCGAGAGAAGGACAGCTCCTGGCACAGGGACTATCCCAGCTCCAGGTCCAGCTTGCACTGGACGCCCTGCCCCTCGTGCCCTCAGCGGTGGGTCACAGCGGGGCCCTTTGTGACCCGCTCTGTGACACTCCCCGGCGTGGTCCCGTCCCTTGCGCTGCCCTTCCCTCCCCCTGCCCACATCCCTCCATCGCGCAGGGGGGCAGAGAGACCCCCCAGCCGCCCCAGGGTGGCCTGGCAGGAGCTGGGGGCTCCCCAGGAGAGCAGCTCTGCGCTGGAGCCAGCCCAGGGCTGCCTGGGGCAGCCACTGCAGAGTGGGGAGTGAGGGCTCCCCCAGGCCTGGGCAGGCTCGGGGCCAGGGACTGCCACCAGCTGGATGCTGCCACTGCTGGATCCCGCTTCCTCCTCACGCTGCCAGCAGGGGCCTGCGCTCTGCCCCTGCAGGGCTGCTGCAGGGTTACCAGAACCTGCCAGCGCCATTGCCCCCTGCCGCAATCCCTGGCAGGCTTCTGCAGGCGTTGCCAGAGCCCTCCCAGGATTTGCCACCTTCTGGAATGCCCCATCTGGTCCCACGGGCTTTACCAGTCCTCTGGGCCCCTGGAACACCTTCAGAAGCCTGCCAGGCATTGCGGAAGGTGGCAGGGCCTGGCGGGATATGGCACAACCTGTGCAGGCTCGCTGGCGTTCCGCAAGACAGCATGGACCCTGGTGTGCCTGCGGAACCTGGATGTGCATTCTAGACAGAGGCAGGAGCCCCGGCGGCCTCCAGCAATAGCTGCATCAGTATGTTGGGGCTGTTGGAAGGTGGCAAAGGCCCTGGTGGTCTCTGGCAATGCCCATGGAAGCACTTCCACCAGCAGTCTTGGAAGGACACCCAACACTGCAGAACGTGGCAGGGCCCTGGCAGTCTGCAGCAACTCAGCAGAAGCCCCTCAAGCATTCTGGATGGAGGCAGGGGCCTTAGCAGGCTCCGGCAAGGCTGCGGAATTCCACCGGGCATTCCAGAATGTGGCAGGTGCTCTGGAACTGTGCTAAAGCCCACAGGAGCCTGTCCGGCATTCTGGAAGGTGGCAAAAGCTGTGGTGGAGCTCGGAAGCCCTCCAGGTATTGCAGGAGGCAGCAGGGCCCGTGGTGACCAGGAAGACCCCTGGGCACTCTGGAAGCCACAGGTGAACGCAGCAAAGGTCCTGGTGGGCTCAGGAAATGCCAGCGGAAACCCACCGGACATTCCACAATGCTGAGCTGCCCTTGGAGCTTCCACCAACACCTGCAGGAGCCGCCCAACAATCTCCACTGATGGTGGCACTGTTGGCTCTGGGAGTACTGGGGCAGGAGAAGGGCCCTGGCTTATGCTGCTCCTTGTGGTCTCCTAGTGGCTGCAGAAGTGACAGCCCAGGAGCAGGCACCTGCATCTCCTGATGCTTGGGATGTCCCTGCTGGCTCCTCAACTCTTGGAGCTGTTTCTGCTGACACAAGTGCTTCACCCTCCTGTTTGTCCACCCACCCAGACTGCAATGGCTTCCCTTGGGTAGAGCAGCATTGAGGGAGACCGTGGCAAGAGCTGTGCTGGAGCTGCAGGAAATCACATCCACTCTTTGCCTTCTCATGCACAACTGCAGGCTCTCAGCTTGGCCAGGCAGGAGTTACCCTTCGTACGGCTTTTAGGTGCCCAGAAATGTCACCACAGAGGACTCTGATGCTGGCACACGCCTCACGAAAGGCAGCTTGTACAGCCTGTGATCCCCTGGGGTGCACTTGGGGCCTTTTTCAAAGGTAAGTGCAACACGTCCTTGTCCTCTCTCTCAAGAGATGTCTGCCAATCCAATGACCTTTCACAAGGGGGATCCCAAAGGAATGCTGATCTTCCCCTGTAACTGCACTGCCACTGTCCTGCCTGTTACAACACTTGCTTCATTCCTCTCATCTGCCATAGATCTTCCCCTGTCCAGGATGCAACGACCAGCTCTGAAGCCCTCTTTTCAGCAGGCTGTCTGGACAAAGGCCCTGTCCATTACTCTCCACTTTTCTCCTCCCCTCACTCTTTGCTCATTCGGAGTCCTCTCCCCTAAGCTGCTGCTTTGAGCTTCAGGCAGGAAAGGCTTACAAGTCTTTCTATGGTCTAATTGTCTCCTTGGACAAGTTTTTAATCATGGGCACAGCTACCTCTTTGTATCTACCAGTGTCTCTAAACCATTTCTCATGAGATTATACCTGTGGAGGAACATGACCCCGTGAGGCGCTGCTTGTACCAGGCACATGGTGCCCGAGTGTATTTTACTGTGTAGGACACTTTGTCCTGCTTTCCTTTGCTTTGCTTGCCCAGAGGAACAATGCTGCTGTGCCCGTGTGCAGGCAGGTCTCTAAGGCAGCCAGGCTGGGAGTTGGTGCACAGGAGCTGCACCATCCAGCCGCCAGCTTCAGTGGAGAAGTGGGATGTGAGGAGAAGTGATGCAAGTCCGAGGTGGACGATGAGAGCAATGTTGGGTGGGGAGGTGAGGAGCGAGGTGTTCAGTGCAGTGCTGGACCTTAAGGGCTGCTTTTCCTGCCTGTCCAGGCCTCTGGAAGAGACACTTGGGATCAATGGCAATGGAATAGAAATTTCTCAACTGAAAAGTAATTAAATAAACCCTTTCAAATAACTTTTTTCAGTAGCTTTTTGTAATCTTCCTCCATTCAGAAATCTCCCCAATTCCCTGGAAGACTTGACAAAAACCACAGGGTCAGACATGGCTCTTCGGGGTTTTAATGAGCCCCGTGGTGTATTTGGGCTGAGACCATGAATCTCAGGTACTGAGAGGAGACTGAAGAAACCTCTCAAGAAGTCCAAGTCAGAAACAAAGCCCCAAGTCCTACCAGCATTAATAAGCCCCACTGAGGGCTGTTACTGACAAAGCCTCCCCAGGGACTCATTAAAGCAAGTAACTGGAGGCTGTGATTACAGGGAGACAAAGGCAAAATGCAGGTGTCTGATGGTGAGAAAATCCTTGATTGGTTTGATGAAGCAGAAAGGCCAAGCGCTGAGCATAGCCCTTGGAGAAGTAGAGCCTGAAATCCTGAGAATGAAAGTTCTCCTCATAGGCCTTGCTGAAAGCGTAACCTTAAATCTTAAACTAACAATAATGTGTGTGCCTTTAACATAGCAGAATAAACCAAACTGTTCATACTTACTATCACCTAGAGAGAAAGGAATGTTTGGTTGATGGGGGAAGCAACATCGCGGGACTGATAACAACTAAGGAGACAGTAAATAAGACCAAGGATGCCAGCCTTCAAGATAGCAGAGTGGTGCCCAGCGTGGAGAGAGACTGGAACAGAACTGGCCATGATTGTCGTGGTTTGAGCCCAGCCGGTAACTCAGAACCACACAGCCGCTCGCTCACTCCCCCCCTTCCTGCCCCCGCTCCCGGAGGGATGGGGAGGAGAATCGGAAGAATGTAACTCCCACGGGTTGAGATAAGAGCAGTCCCGCAACTAAGGTATAATACAAAACCACTACTGCTGCCACCAATGATGATAATGATTAGTGAAATAACAAGGGGAGAGGATACAATTGCTCACCACCCGCTGACCGATACCCAGCCCGACCCGAGCAGTGATCTGGCCCTTCCGGGTGACTCCCCCCAGTTTATATACTGGGCATGACGTGCTGTGGTATGGAATACCCCTTTGGCTAGTTTGGGTCAGGTGTCCTGTCTCTGCTTCCGCCTGGCTCCCCCTCCTCCTTGGCAAAGCATGAGACTGAGAAAGTCCTTGGTTGGAATAAACATTACTTAGCAACAACTGAAAACATCAGTGTTATCAGCGTTGTTCCCAGGCTGAAAGTTAAAAAACACAGCACTGCACCAGCTACTAAGAAGGAGAAAAATGACTGCTATAGCTGAACCCAGGACAATGATAAAGACTCCCTTTACCATTATAGATTTGAATATTTGGAAACAAGTGGCTGGTAATTATGCATCATGTTTTTGAGAGTGTTTACAGGAATATGATTATTTGTACGTCTCGGACCTCAGTAGAGCAACAAATAGCGGCAGGCACATTGGCAGGTACAGTGAATCTTCACGTACCTACCCCCGATCCTAACTGGGACCCTAATCGGGACCAGGACAGGCAGGCTTTGAAACAATATCAGAGGTGGATTTTCTTTGGTATTAGGAATGCGGTCCCCAAGGCAGTGAACTGGTCTAAGCTATATGAAATAAGGCAAGGTATAAATGAATCACCTTCTGGATTCGTGGAAAGATTAAAAGAGGTGATGCATAAATATACTACTATTGATCCTGAATCAGAGGAAGGAAGGAAAGGACCAATATGATTTAGGAAAGATAATCAATGTGGCCTGGGAGACCTATCGCAACCAGAGCCCCATTGCTCTGGTGCAAGTTCCCTGAAATGGTTCAAATGGTGGTGGGAAGGGGTTCGAGTCCCTGATTATTAATATAGAATTTTTAACATAATAATAATTATAATCATTACTATAATACAATATTGTGTATTGTGGGTTATAGTGTGTCAGGTTTCAACTAGGAATCGGTTATTGTATATGTGAGGGGCATAAGATAAGCTCCAGAGCAAAACTGGAATGCTTAGGAAAAATTGTTGGCTGTAGCTCTCACCCAGGAAAGCAGGAAAGGGGGGAGCGGCCCAGGAGGAGACGAAAGAAGGATTACATGGCAAGGTTTGTGAGCAGACTCCACGGGTTGCACTGGAAGAGGGAATGCCCTCAGAATCCAAATAAACACCGGAGATTTAGTGGAATGTCAGGGCAGGCAGAGAAAATTATTACTTTAGATGAAGACTGAGGAGGAGTGGGGGAAGATTCGAAACCCTCCCCAGCAGAACCCCTGGCTACAGTTAGGTTGGGGAATGATAAGATAAAATTGCTTGTAGAAACAAGCTACTTATTCTGTTATAAATACTTGTAAAGGGCAATTAAGCAAACAAACAGCTTCAGTCATTGGTGCCATGGGGTGGGCAGGAACCCGGCCTTTCTTTCAACCTTTAAATTTTAAAAATTGGCAAGCAGATGTTGACCCATCAATTTCTTTGCACGCCCAAGTGCCCCGTTATTGGATAGAGATATACTGAGTAAATTACATGCAGAAATTAGGTTTAAAGAAAGAAAATTCAGATATGTGTTCCTGATGAAAAGGCTGTGGAGGCTCGAGTTTTTATGTTACAGAAACCAGCCACTGAGCCGGATACACCAGAGGAAGTGGAGAATACACCCCGCAAGTATGGGCTGCTGGAGCACCGGGATGATCACGAAATGCAGAAGCAGGAACTATTCATCTGAAACCAAACATCAGACCCGTAAGACAGAAACAATATCCTAGAAAACTGGAAGCAAGAAAAGGACTAGAGCCTCTAATAGAAAATTTTGTCAAATACTTTGGGACAAGAATGGACTGTATTTGTACTTCACATGGTAACAACCGTTCTGGAACAGAAAAGCAGTCATTGGCTTTCCCCAAGCAGGCTGCTAAAATATCAGGCTGTGCTTTTAGAACAAGAGGACGTAGAATTGAAAGTAACTAACCTTTTGAACCCAGCGGTGGTTTTGACAACCGATCCAGAAGCAGGAGAGCTGACTCACAACTGTTTACCGACTATTGAGCAGGTGTATTCCAGTCATACCGACCTGGCAGATACATCCCTGAAGGATGTGGACTACCAACTGTTTGTGGATGGGAGCAGCTTCATGAAAATGGAAACCAGAAAGCAGGATACACTGTGGTAACCAAACATAACAGAGGCTAAAGCCCTGCATCCCCCCCAACACATCAGCACAGAAAGCTGAGCTCATGGTGCTACTGAGACTTCTGGAATTGTCAGAAAGTCAACATTTGCTTTTAAGGCACATCACTTTGACAACACTCCAGTGAATATTGGTGATCACGTTGCTGACAAAGCAGCCGAAGAAGCTGTGGGTGGGGACCTTTCATTAATATTGCCTCATAAGTATCAGTGCTTGGATAAGGAAGTTCCAAGTTATCAAACAGAGGATGGGAAATTACCTAGTCTATTAGGAGCCAAGAAGCATGATGAAGGATGGTGGCTTACACCAAACAGGCAAGTAATAATTGCCCAGCCTCTTATGAGAAGAAAACCACCAGGCAACTCATGGGGGAACAGAATCAATGACTGAGGCTTTAAAGCTCCAAGTTCTGAGTATGCAAATGGCTGGAATTATAAAAGTGTTAGAAAGAAGTGTGAACCTTGTTTAGATGCTAAGAGATCCCTGCCTTGAGCAACAAAGGCAATTGTTCAGGAGACTATTGGCAAGTGGACTTTACAGAATTGCCACAGCATAACAGGCGCAGGTATATATATATATATATATATGGGTACTAACAGATACATTTTCTGGTCGGCCGAAGGCTTTCCCTTGTCACACCAATATGGCTCATGAAGTAGTAAAACATATTTTGAATCAGATAATACCCCCATATGGTGTACCAGCAGGCTTGTCCTTGGACAGAGGTCTGCATTTTGTTCAGAAGTAGTTAGGAAGGTGGGAAAGTGTTTGGGAATGAGGTGGGATCTGCATACCCTATATAGACCTCAGGCTAGTGGGAAAGTGGAACGTAGGAATCAGACGCTCAAGTTACAATTAGTAAAATATGTCAAGAAACTTTTTTAACTTGGTTACAAGCCCTACCAAGTGCTTTGTTAAGGATACAAATACAGCTGGGAACTGATATGGGCGGCTTTACCAACTGCCTTTTGTTCCTGGTGATATGTCTTTGCAGGGAGAACAGGATCTCAGATGATACCTGCTGGCACTGTGTAAAACTCTTAGCTCTGGTAATATCGTGGTAGGACATTACCCAGAGTGTAGCTGGACAATGCAACTCCGGATTAAGGGACCCCAAACTGGTTATTGGAATGCTCCAGAAGGGAAAGGCTGGTCTAGAAAAGCCCTTCCTCCAGGATGGACTGGAAAATGTACGTTGGTTGTTGTACGCCCAGGTGCTATACAGGCATTACAGATTGAGGGATCCAGCCTACCCCAGGTAACACTGCAGAACCATATGGCTCTTGGCACATCCACAGACCAGAGGGGCAGAATATCCACAGATCTGGCAGGTATCTGGAAGCAAACTAAAGTATTCTATCAGGCTGCTAAAGATGATACTAACTGCGGATTTGAAGAATTATGCAGGAACTTACTTCTTGGCTACCAAATTGCATATTGTTAGAAAACTTGTTTGTGATCATTATAATAATAACTTGTGTCTGTATCCTTGCATGTGTCATGATTCAATTTTGTAGTTGGTGGTCACAATAGTGTATTAGAATCAAATTTGGGTAAAGAGTATAGAATGAGACTTACAGGATATATGTATATCCTATAACTCTCAAAGGGGGGAAATGTAGGCTTAAATTTTAAATTAACAATAGTGTGTGTGCCTTTAAAATAGTAGAATAGACCAAACTGTTCTAACTTACTAACACATAGAGAGAAAGGAATGTTTGGCTGATGGGGGAAGGAACATCATGGGACTGATAACAACTAAGGAGACAATAAATAAGACGAAGGATGCCAACCTTCAAGATAGCAGAGTGGTGCCCAGCATGGAGTGAGACTGGAACAGAACAGAAGCAAGGACATACCAGCTGTTAACTTCGCACTAGGACCTTGCAAGTGTGTGCAAGCACTGAGGCCATTCAGTAAACACAGTGAGGAAGACTATCAGCGACCAGCAGAGACCCCTACTCAGCAAGAGAGCGCATGCGTAATTAGGATGCAAATATTATAATTAGTTCCTGGGAAAGCTATGAATATGCATGAGTATGCTAAACATACAGCTGCAGCTGGCAAGTATCGGATGTGCTCACCTTTGTGAAGCTATTTGCGTGTGTGCCCAGCGCTGCAATAAAGAATGCTGCTTTCTGAAACTCCACATTGAGTCTTAGAGAGTTTCTCCGACCAACTTTTACGGTAACATATATATTACCATTATAAATTATACACTCTAATATCAATGCTTTTCAGCCCGGAGAGCCCATGACACCTCACGCCATAGAAACTGGGGGGAGTCAGCCAGAAGGGATGGGTCGCTGCTTGGTTGGGGCTGGGTGTCACTCAGTGCGTGCGGAGCAATTGTATTGGGCATCACTGCTGGCTATTGGTGTTTTCTTTCCCCTTTTGGTTCCATATCTCTCCCCTTGTTGTTTCCATTATTATTAATAACGATAATACTAATAGTGCATTGTACTTGATTTCAGTTCCTGACCTGTTCTCATCTCCACACACGGGTTTTACATTGTTCCCATTCTCCTCCCCATCCCACCCGGGTGCTGAGAGAGCGGCTGCTGGTGCTGAGTTCCCAGCTGGCTTTAAACACTGACCCTGTCCTGGCCCCTTTGCTGTGGCAGCAGGGGCTGGACGTTTGCACTCTTGGAGCTCAGCTCTTTGGATGGGCACGGAGCTGGAAGCAGCATTATTTGGCTGAGGAAGCGCAGCTCCCGAGTGTTGCTGGGGCTGGGGCAGTGCTTGCCAAGGGCAGGGGAGGCCCAGCAACAGCTCCTGTCCTGGCACTGTTGCTGTGGGAGCACAGGGGCTCCCGCGGGCATTGCCGCAGTCAGGATTGCGCAGGGGTGGCCAGAGCCCACCAGCTCCTTCCCGCATTCTGGAATGCCTGGCGGGTGTTTGCAGGCATTGGCTGTACCTGCCAGGGCCTCCTCCTCCTTACACAATGGCCAACGCTCTTCCTAGAGCCTTGCCAGAGCCCCAACGTTCCCCTCTTGTCTGCCAGAATTCCCAGTGGGCATGCCTTAGTCAATGAGGGACACTGCTGCCTTCCGCAGTTCCTGGAGGGCTTCCATGGTGCCTTCTGGAATGCCCGGCAAAAGGATCAATAGAACCTGCCAGGGCCCTGCCACCTTTCACAATGCCCAGCGGGCTTCTGGGCTGTGCCTGCTCCTGCCAGGGCCTTTGTCACCTTCCAGAATGCATTGCCAGAGCCCAGCAGAGCACTGCAGCCTTCCGCAGTGCCCAGTGCTGGCATGGGCTTTACCAGGGACCCCTCCTGCCTTCCGCAATGCCCGGTGGGCTTCCGCAGGCATCGCCAGAGCCAGGCAGGTGCCCTTGTGCTGAGCTCCCAGTGACAGCACCAGCAGCTGCACTGCCCAGGGGCTGCTCCTGCCCTCACACCTGCTCAGCACCTCTCACACCAGCAGCTCCTGCACACACAAGGCTCCCGCTTCGCCCCCAGCACCTCTGCAGCCAGAGCTGAGCTCCAAGCACATCAACAAGCCCAGGGCCTCCTCCTCACCTCTCCCCTGCTCCTCCAGCTGGGATGGCACCAGCACATCTCCTGACAGCTTCTCCTCCCTTTAGAGCACGCACCCACAACGTGTTTCAAGCAAACACTAAAGCAGGATTGAAAAGTCAAAGAACACGTACGTGGATGCACAGGGCAGCCAGGGGAGATGCAGGCTTCCCAGGGAGGGGTCTCCTCTACACTGGTTACTGCAGGGCTCTCGCTCCTTAAATAGCCCACGCTCACTGAGGCGGCCTCTGTCATAATGGGCGTCTCCATAGCAACCGCCACGGCTTTGTGATGGCGGCAGCATCGGGCCCATGGCCACTGGGCACCCAGGGGCTGGAACTGGCTGAGCTTTAAGATCCTTTCACCCCAAACCAGTCTGTGACTGTATGAGTGTAAAAGACGATCTGCATTTGGATGCAGAAGAGCTCTCATCAGTGAGTCAGCCCCACAAGCAGGGGCAGACATTTGTGCAGCAACATCCTGTCTCTGCTGGTGCCCACGGCCGAGGCCAGTGGAGACCGTTCAGGACAGGGCAGGCTGGAGAGCAGCCAGGCTCAAGGGCGCCACCGCCACCTCCTCTGAAAGAAGCCCAATGGCTGAGGCTCTGCAGCCTCTCCTTTCCCCTGCACCACCCTTGCCTTTCAGCCCCACAGCAGAGCCTTTTTGCAGCCGCTCCTCAGCTCTTGTTGGTCGCTGGCAGCTTCCAAAGGCAGTTCTGCCTCTGCTGGAGCCGAGAGCAATGGCCCAGCCCGTGCTGCGGGGTGTGGAGCGCTCTGATGGCCCCATCCAGTGACTGCAGGGCTCGGCAGCGCTGGCAGGAGGAGAGATGTGGGGCCTGACCCTGCTCCCGGGGCAGACGCGGGTGAGTTCCAGCCCTTGGTGTTTCTTGGCAGGAACCTTCGCCTCCGCCTGCACCGCCGCCATGACACCGCCCAGCACGGGGGGATGATGGCAGAGCCGGCACCACGGAGGGCAGGGCGGGAAGGGGCGGGGCGCGGCGCGGCGTGTGTGAGAGCGGGAGAGCGGGGGGTGTGGAGGGGAGAGGCCGGGATGGAGCCGGGATGGAGCGAGATGGAGCCGGGATCGAACCAAGATGGAGTGGGATGGAGCCGGGATCGAACCGGGATGGAGCCGGAAGGAGCTGGGCAGGAGCGGGGTGAGCGGGGCTGTGGCAGGGATTGAGCGGGAAGGGCAGGGCTGTGGGTTGGGATGGAGCCGGGTGGCCAGAGGGTAGAGCAGGGATGCAGTGGGGGGAGGTGGGCTGGGCTGTGCCAGGAGGGGACGGGCAGCGGGGCCTGAGCCAGCAGGGTAAGTGCAGGCAGGGATGGAGCCCACGCTGGGGCAGGGGCTGGGCATGCTGGGGATGGCGGCAGGACCATTGTGTCCCCCCAGGGCTGGGCTCTCAGGAGGCTGAACCGAGGTCCTGTGCTTTTGGTGCAGGGGTGCCAGGAGCAGGCGGGTCCCTGAGGAAAGATGCTCGCTGCCCCTTCGCATCAGGTAAAGATCTGATCCACCAACCTTGTGTGTCCTGTGCCGCTGTGTGCAGCCCAGGAGAGTTTGGCTGAGAACTGCCACAGTCCTTAGGCACCGTTTTGGGCAACCCAGGCAAGGAGATGGGCACCTGCAGGCAATGCTGTGCTTTATCTCAGCACAGCCCGAGGCAGAGCACAGACTAAGGAACCCCTCCCGTGCTGAATCAGTACTGTCTGCATTGATGACTGGTGTAAGAGATGTGTCTGGAGGATTAAAGGGTTGCTTGCAGAATGAACTACTTCCAGTGCAGACATGTTTCCTGGCCCTGAGTATCAGTTCCCAAGATGTGGAGCACATCTTTGTGTATTGTAAAATGTTATTGTATCCAAATGCAATTTGTCATTCTTGAATTGTGTGGCATGATAATGACTATGTAAATTATGAGAAATCATGTTTGGCACCTGTTTGATAGGTATATTCTTAATGCATACAGAAGCTGAGATAAGCTTAAGCAATGGCTGTCTTGCTTTAGCCCTTTGCAGGACATCTTGTATCTATTCAGATGGCTGCAATGAAACAAGAGGCTGGCTCCAATGCGCCATTAGGGTGGAGAGACTTCCCTGTTACTA
>NW_022651089.1:0-49887 GCF_004027225.2 Strigops habroptila
TCTTCCTGCGCGGGGCCGTGCGGGAACTCGAGGCGCTGCTGAGGGACCAGCCCGGGCTGCTGGGACCCAAGGTGGGCGATGGGGGGCGATGGGGGGCGATGGGGGCGATGGGGGCGATGGGGGTAATGGCGGGCAAGGGGGGGCAAGGGGGGCAATGGAGCAACGGGGGAAATGGGGGTAATGGGGGCAATGGGGGTAATAGGGCAATGGGGGCAATGGAGGTAATGGGGGCAATGGGGGGCAATGGGGGGCAATAGGGGCAATGGGGGCAATGGGGGTAATGGGGCAATGGTGGCAATGGTGGCAATGGGGGGCAATGGCAGCAATGGGGGTAATGGGGGCAATGGGGGTAATGGGGGGCAATGGGGGCAACGGGGGGCAATGGGGATAATGGGGCTATGGGGGCAATGGGGCAATGTGGGCAATGGGGGCAATGGGGCAATGAGGGCAATGGAGGCAATGGAGGCAATGGGGGCAATGGGGGCAATAGGGGCAATGGGGGCAAGGGGGTAGTGGGGGCAATGGGGCGGGGGGACAGGGACTGAGGGGCGGGGGGTGGATGGAGGGTTTGGGGTGCTTTGGGACAAGTTTGGGGTGTTTCAGGGGTGTTTTGGGGCAGGTTTGGAGCAGGTTTGCAGTGCTTTGGGGCAGGTTTGCGGTGCTTTGGGGCAGGTTTGGGGTGTTTCAGGGGTGCTTTGGGGCAGGTTTGGGGTGTTTGGGGGCAGATTTGGGTGCATTGGGTCAGGTTTGGGTGGTTTGGGGCAGGTTTGGGTGTTGCAGGGGTGCTCTGGGGCAGGTTTGGGGTGTTTCGGGGTGCTTTGGGGCAGGTGTGAGTGCTCTGGGGCAGGTTTGGGGTGTTTCGGGGCGCTTTGGGGCAGGTTTGGGTGCTTTGGGGCAGGTTTGGGGTGTTTTGGGGTGCTTTGGGGCAGGTTTGGGTGCTCTGGGGCAGGTTTGGTGTGTTTCGGGGCGCTTTGGGGCAGGTTTGGGTGCTTTGGGGCAGGTGTGGGTGTTTCAGGGGTGCTTTGGGGCAGGTGTGGGGCAGGTTTTGGGGTGCTTTGGGGCAGGTTTGGGGAAGGTTTTGGGGTGCTTTCGGGCAGGTTTTGGGCAGGTTTGGGTGCTTTGGGGCAGGTTTGGGTGTTTCAGGGGTGCTTTGGGGCAGGTTTGGGGCAGGTTTGGGTGCTTTGGGGCAGGTTTTGGGCAGGTTTGGGTGCTTTGGGGCAGGTGTGGGTGCTTTGGGGCAGGTTTTGGGCAGGTTTGGGTGCTTTGGGGCAGGTGTGGGTGCTTTGGGGCAGGTTTTGGGCAGGTTTGGGTGCTTTGGGGCAGGTGTGGGTGCTTTGGCGCAGGTTTGGGTGTTTCAGGGGTGCTTTGGGGCAGGTTTTGGGCAGGTTTGGGTGCTTTGGGGCAGGTTTGGGTGCTTTGGGGCAGGTGTAGGTGCTTTGGGGCAGGTGTGGGTGCTTTGGGGCAGGTGTGGGGCAGGTGTGGGTGTTTCAGGGGTGCTTTGGGGCAGGTTTTGGGCAGGTGTAGGTGCTTTGGGGCAGGTGTGGGGCAGGTTTGGGTGTTTCAAGGGGGGCTTTGGGGCAGGTTTGGGGCAGGTTTTGGGGCGCTTTGGGGCAGGTTTGGGGCAGGTTTGGTGCGTTGGGGCAGGTGTGGGTGTTTCAGGGGTGCTTTGGGGCAAGTGTGGGTGCTGCAGGGGTGCTTTGGGGCAGGTTTTGGGGTGCTTTGGGGCAGGTGTGGGTGTTTCAGTGGTGCTTTGGGGCAGGTTTGGGTGCTTTGGGGCAGGTGTGGGGCAGGTTTTGGGATGATTTGGGGCAGGTTTGGGGCGCTTTGGGGCAGGTTTGGGTGCGTTGGGGCAGGTTCGGGTGCTCCAGGCTGGGTGCCGGGTTGCGCACCCCCCTGGCGCACGCCGCGGGCGCTGCGGGTTCCGGTGCCGGGGTCCCCGCGCGGTGCCCGCGGCATTCCCGGCACCGTTCCCAGGCGCTGCTGGTGTTCCTGGCGCTGTCCCTGTGCCGGGACGAGGTGCGCTGGCTCCTGCGCCACTCCGAGCACGCCCCCAAGCCCAAACCCGCCGAGGACTGCACCGACAGGTAGAGCCGGGGCCGGGGCACCCATGGGCGCAGCCCGAGCCCTCCTCGGTGGGTGCCCGGGGCTCTGAGCGGTGCCTCCGCTCGCAGCCACATCGCGGAGCTGCTGTTCCTCATGGAGCGGCTCCGGGCGCTGGTGCGGAGCCGCGCCGGGCTCCTGCGGCGCTACCACCTCCAGTACCTGGCGCGCTTCGATGCGCTGCTGCTCAGCGAGGTCACCCAGGTAGGGCAGGATGCGGCCCGGCCCCCCCTCCCCGGGCTGTGCCCTGTGTCCTGCCCCTCATCCCGGTGCCCTTCCCGGCCCCACAGAACCTTTCCGTGTGTCCCGAGGAGGAATCCATCATCCTCTCGTCCTTCGTCAGCTCCCTCTCGGCTCTCCCCGTTAATAAGGATGGTACGGACCGGACCGGGGCCCCCCCGGCATGTCCCGATGTCCCCCCCCGGTGTGGCCCTGGCACTGCTGGGGACCAGTGGTTCCCCCATCAGGGGGCACTGGTGTCCCCCCATGGCATTAGCCGGGCACCGATGTCCCACCATGGCATTACCTGGGCACTGATGTCCCCCCATGGCATTACCTGGGTACCAATGTCCCCCCATGGCATTACCTGGGCACTGATGTCCCCCCCATCACATCCTCACAGTTGGTGACAAGGAGCAGTTTGATTTCACCCCGCTCCGCCTGGATTGGTTCCGGCTTCAGGTGCTGTCGCTGTCCCCCTCCTTGTCCCTGTCCCCATCCTTGTTCCATCCCTGTCCCCATCCCAATCCCCATCCTTGTTCCCATTCATGTGCCAATCTTCCTCCCTTCCACCGTCCCCATCCCGATCTCTGCCCCCATCCCCTTCCTCTCTCCCCATCCAGGTCCCTCTCCTTGTTCCTGTCCCCATCCCAATCTCCATCCTTGTTCCATCCCTGTCCCATCCCCTTCCCTACCACTGTCCCCATCCCAATCTCCATCCTTGGTCCCATCCCTGTCCCCATCTCAATCTCCATCCTTGTTCCATCCCTGTCCCATCCCCTTCCCTACCACTGTCCCCATCCCAATCTCCATCCTTGGTCCCATCCCTGTCCCCATCCCAATCCCCATCCTTGTTCCATCCCTGTCCCCATCCCAATCTCCATCCTTGTTCCATCCCTGTCCCCATCCCAATCTCCATCCTTGGTCCCATCCCTGTCCCCATCCCAATCCCCATCCTTGTTCCCATTCATGTGCCAATCTCCTTCCCTTCCACTATTCTCATCCCGATCTCTGTCCCTGTTCTCTTCCTGTCTCCCCATCCCGGTCCCTCTCCTTGTCCCTGTCCCCGTCCCAATCCCCATCCCTGTCCCCACTCCTGCCCCATGGCCCCCCAGGCCTACACGAGCGTGGCGAAGGCTCCGCTGCCGCTGGGCTCCAACCCGGACGTGGGTCGTGCCATGAACCTCATCGTGTTCCACACCAAGCTCCTGGACTCGCTGGAGGAGCTGCTGGACGAGGTCTCGGACCTCTCCGACCTGTGGTGAGCCTCAGCTCCCATGGCCGGGGGTCCTCAAGCCACCTCCTGCCCCATATCACACATGGGAAGGTGCCCACGTGTGCGGGGTGATGGGATGGAGGTGGCATCCATGGGAGAGGTTGGGTACCATTAGGTGGCATGGACGTGGGGATGGGAATGACACACACATGGCACGGGAGGGATAAATCCCTTCTCCTGCCCCTTTTGTCCCTTCTCCTGCCCCTTTTGTCCCTTCTCCTGCCCCCTTTGTCCCTTCTCCTGCCCCTTTGTCCCTTCTCCTGCCCCCTTTGTCCCTTCTCTTGCTCCCTTTGTCCCTTCTCCTGCCCCCTTTGTCCCTTCTCCTGCCCCCTTTGTCCCTTCTCCTGCCCCCTTTGTCCCTTCTCCTGCCCCCTTTGTCCCTTCTCCTGCCCCTTTGTCCCTTCTCCTGCCCCTTTGTCCCTTCTCCTGCCCCCTTTGTCCCTTCTCCTGCCCCTTTGTCCCTTCTCCTGCCCCTTTGTCCCTTCTCCTGCCCCCTTTGTCCCTTCTCCTGCCCCTCTGCAGCTTCTACCCTCGCACCATGGAGAAGATGTTCCTGATGACACTGGAGGAACCCTCGATGCTCCGCTACAGCATCTCCTTCCCCCTGCTCTGCAGCCACTTCTCCCACTGCCTGCACCCCATGTGCCCCGAGGAGGTGGGTCCTGCCCCCTGCGCGGACGCTGTGGGGTGGCTGGTGGCCTCCGTGTCCTGTGGGGGTTCCATGGTTGTCCCGTTGCAGTATCCCCAGCTGGAGGCCGCGGCGTTGGGGATGTGCAATAAGTTCCTGGAGGAGATGGCCCGTCAGGCCAGCGCGTGTGTCCTGGACGCCTGCGCTGAGCAGCACAACCTCAGCGAGCAGGTAGGGCCATGGCTCCAGGGCCACCAAGGTCTCTGGTCTTTGGGGTCTCCAGGAGCTTCAAGATCTCTGTGGTCTTTGGAGTCTTCGGGGCTTCTGAGGGCTTCATGACCTGAAGTTATCCTTGAGGTCTCCATCACCTTCAGGATCATGGAATCATAGAACCATGGAATGGTTTGGGTTGGAAGGGACCTTAAAGCTCCTCCAGCTCCAACCTCTGCCACGGGCAGGGACACCTTCCACTAGAGCAGGTTGCTCCAAGCCCCTGTGTCCAACCTGGCCTTGAAGGGATGGGGCATCCAAACCTTCTCCATTGAACCCATCCCACTGTCCCACCACCCATCTCTGTGAACTTTGGGTCTCCAGGATGTCTGTAGGCTTTGGGTTCTCCATGACCTTTAGAGTCTCCCTGGCCTTTGGGTTCTCCATGGCCTTTGGGGTCTCCATGGCCTTTGGGGTCTCTGTGTCCTCTTGGACCTCTGTGATCTCCATGTCCTCCACTGAGACAGCAGAGGGGAAGAACTGGCAGGTTCCCCCCTAATTCGACCTCGGGGATGGTCACCTCTGGTCCTGGAGGCCCCGTTTGGGTTGTCCCCTGGTGTAACCCATGGCCCACGTCCATCAGCTGCTGCCCAAGCACTGCGCCTCCACCATCAGCAAAGCCCGGAGCAAGAAGAGCCTCAAGCAACCGCCCAAGAAGGGGGAAGCCGAGAGGGACAAGCCAGGGGCTGAGAGCCACAGGAAGGACCGGACCTTGACCACCAAGTGAGGGCCACCAGGGTGGGCAAGGGGCGGGTGGCCACCAAACGTTGGGGATGGACAGGGGCTGGTGGCCACCAAACGTTGGGGATGGACTGAGGCTGGTGGCCACCAAACGTTGGGGATGGACAGGGGCTGGTGGCCACCAAACGTTGGGGATGGACAGGGGCTGGTGGCCACCAAACACTGGGGATGGACAGGGGTTGATGGGGCTGGTGGCCACCAAACACTGGGGATGGACATGGGCTGATGGCCACCAGATGTTGGGGATGGACAGGGGCTGGTGACCACCAAATGTTAGGGATGGACAGGGGCTGGTGACCACCAAATGTTAGGGATGGACAGGGGCTGGTGACCACCAAATGTCGAGGATGGACAGGGGCTGGTGACCACCAAATGTCAGGGATGGACAGGGGCTGGTGGTCACCAGATGTTGGGGATGGACAGGAGCTGGTGGCCACCAGACATTAGGGATGGACAGGAGCTGGTGGCCACCAGATGTTGGGGATGGACAGGAGGTGGTGGCCACCAGGCATTGGGGATGGACTGAAGCTGGTGGCCACCAGATGTTGGGGATGGACAGGGGCTGGTGACCCCCAAATGTTGGGGATGGACAGGGGCTGGTGGCCACCAGACACTGGGGATAAACAGGGCCTGGTGGCCACCAAACACTGGGGATAGACAGGGCCTGGTGGCCACCAGATGTTGAGGATAGACTGAGGTTGGTGGCCACCAGGCATTGGGGATGGACAGGGGCTGGTGGCCACCAGACTCTGGGAATGGACATGGGCTGGTGGCCACTAAACATTGGGGGTGGACAGGGCCTGGTGGCCACCACGTGTCAGGGATGACCACGGCGTGATGCGAGGCCACGGTGTGACCAAGGGGTTGTCCCCGTGGGGCTGTGGGTGGCTGATGGTTCCTGTCCCCTCTCCCCAGCATGGACAAGCTGCACCAAACACTGGCCGAGCTGTCCCTGAGCTTCAACCACGTGCCCAACTTCACCGTCTTCGAGCACACGGTGACACCGGCCGAGTACCTCAGCAGCCACCTGGAGACACGACTCACCAAGTAGGGACCACACCATGGCCACGGCAACGGTGGGACCCCCAACCACGGCGCTGGGACATCCCCTTCCTTGTCCTTGTCCCCATAGGGCCATCGTGGCCATGGCGGGCTACAGCCAGGCCACGCAGGAGGTGGCGCGACCCTCGGAGGTGCTGGTGGGGCTGAGCTCCTACGTGACCTTCATCCAGTCCTTGGGGCACTTCGTGGGCTTGGACACGGGGCGCATCGTCCGCAACGTCCTCCTGCAGCAGACACAGCCCCGCGACGGCGCCGGTGACCCCACGCTCACCACCATCTACACCAACTGGTGGGTCCTTCCTTGCCCTCGTGGTGCTGGTCTGGAGGTGATGGGGGTCGTGGTGATGTGGGTCATGGTGACCAGTTTGATGGTTACAGCTCGATGGGTTGTGCCAACGGGATGAGGTTCAACAAGGCAAAGAGCCGGGTCCTGCTTTGGGTTGAAGGGACCTTAAAGCTCCTCCAGCTCCAAATCCTGCCATGGGCAGGGACACCTTCCACTAGAGCAGGTTGCTCCAACCTGGCCTTGAACACTGCCAGGGATGGGCCACAACAACCCCATGGAATGCTCCAGGCTTAGGGAATTGTGGCTGGAAACTGCCCATGGAAAAGGACCTGGATTGATGGAGCTGAACATGAGCAGCTTGTGGCCAAGAAGCCCCCAGCATCCTGGCCTGGCTCAGCACCAGTGTGGCAGCAGGGCCAGGGCAGGGATTGTCCCCCTGTGCTGGGCACTGGTGAGGCTGCACCTCGAATCCTGTGTCAGTTCTGGGCCCCTCACTGCAAGAGAGACATTGAGGGGCTGGAGCGGGGCCAGAGAAGGGCCCCGGAGCTGGTGCAGGGCCTGGAGCACAAGTGTGATGAGGAACGGCTGAGGGACCTGGGGGGGTTTAGTCTGGAGAAGAGAAGGCTCAGGGGGGACTTATCGCTCTCTGCAACTGCCTGACAGGAGGATGGAGCCAGGAGGGGGCTGGTCTCTGCTCCCAGGGAACAAGGGATGGGATGGAAACATCCTCAAGCTGCACCAGGGGAGGTTTAGATGGAGCTGAGGAACAATTCCTTCCCCAGAGGGTGCTCAGGCATTGGAACAGGCTGCCCAGGGCAGTGCTGGAGTCACCGTCCCTGCAAGTGTTCACACCGTGTAGCCGATGCCCCCAGTGCTGTGGGTCAGTGGTGGCCTTGGCAGTGCTGGGGATGGTTGGACTGGATGCTCTCGAAGCTGTTTCCCAGCGCGGCTGAGCCCGTGGCTCCGTGGTTGATGCGCAGGTACCTGGAGGCGCTGCTGCGACAGGCCAGCACCGGCGCCATCGTCCTGGCCCCCTCCATGCAGGCGTTCACCACGGTGCCCCACGAGGGAGAACCAACCTTCAGCGCCGCCGAGTTCTCCGATGTGTCCGGTGAGGAACGTTGGGTGCTGCTGGGTGGGGATCAGCACCCCACGGCCACAGCGACATCCCCGTCCCCTTCCCCATCCTTGTCCCTATCCTTGTCCCCATTCTCATCCCCATCCTTGTCCCCATCCATCCTTATCCCTATCCTTGTCCCCATCCTTGTCCCTATCCATCCTTATCCCTGTCCTTGTCTCCATCCATCCTTGTCCCCATCCTTGTCCTAATCCATCCTTATCCCTGTTCTTGTCCCCATCCATCCTTTGTCCCCATCCCCATCCTCATCTCCATCCCTTCCTGTCCCCATCCCTGTCCCCATCCATCCCTGTCCCCATCCATCCCTGTCCCCATCCATCCCTGTCCCCATCCGTCCTTGTCCCCATCTCCTTGTCCCCATCCGTCCTTGTCCCCATCCGTCCTTGTCCCCATCCATCCTTGTCCCCATCTCCTTGTTCCCATCCATCCTTGTCCCCATCCTTGTCCCAATCCATCCTTGTCCTCATCCCATCCCCATCTCCATCCCTATCCTTGTGCCCATCCATTCCTGTCCCCATCCTTGTCCCCATCCATGTCCTTATCCTTGCCCCCATCCATCCTTGTCCCCATCCTTGTCCCCATCCCCATCCTTGTCCCCATCCATCCTTATCCCTATTCTTGTCCTCCTCCATCCTTGTCCCCATCTCCATCCCTATCCTTGTCCCCATCCATCCCTGTCCCCATCCCTGTTCCCATCCCTGTCCCCATCCATCTGTGCCCCCCTCCATCCCTGCCCCATCCCTGCAGAGATGCGGGCACTGGCCGAGCTCCTGGGGCCCTACGGGATGAAGTTCCTGAGCGACAACCTCATGTGGCACGTGGGCTCCCAGGTCACCGAGCTCAAGGTGGGGCTGGGGGGGGTCACCGGGGCCGGGGGGTGTCACCGTGTGCCCCATGGGGACCATCCTGGTGCCCCCTGTCCCTTGCAGAAGCTGGTTGGTGAGAACATGGACACGCTGGTCCAGCTGCGCTCCAGCTTCCGCAAGCCCGAGGAGGTGGTGGCCCTGGTGCCCCGGCTGACGTGTGAGACACGGGGGGCCACGGGGGATGTGGGGCTGGCACATGTATGTCCACGCGCTCACACACGTGTGCGCACGCGTGTCCCGCAGCGGCCAATAACGTCCTGAAGCGCATGACCATCATCGGGGAGATCCTGAGCTTCCGCGCCATGGCCCAGCAGGGCCTGCGGGAGGTGGGTGCCCCCCACCCATGGGACCCCCAACCATGGGACATCCAACCCATGGGACCCCCAACTATGGGACCCTCCACCTATAGGACCACAACCATGGGACCCCCAACTATGGGACCTTCAACCCATGGGACCCCCAACCCATGGGATCCCCAACCCATGGGATCCCCAACCATGGGACCCCCAATGCGTGCGACCCTCAACCATGGGACACCCACCCATGGGACCACCAACCCATGGGACCCCCACCCAATGGGACCCCCACCCAGTGGGACACCCAACCATAGGATCTCCAACCCATAAGACCCCCAACAATGCATGGGACCCTCAGCTATGGGACCCCCAACCCATGGGACTCCCACCCTATGGGACCCTCAACCCATGCGACCCCCAACAATGGGATCTCCAACCCATGGGACCCCCAACCTATGGGATCCCCAACTATGGGACCCCCAATGCATGGGACCTGCAACCATGGGACCCTCACCCTATGGGACCCCCAACCCATAGGACCCCCCCCATGGGACCCCCAGCCCATGGGACCCACGACTGTGGGACCCCCAATGCACGGGACCCTCAACCGTGGGACACCCAACCATTGGACCTCCAACCCATGGGACCCCCAACCATAAGATCCCCAACCCACAGGACACCCAACCAGGGGATCCCCAAACCATAAGACCCCCAACCATGGGACCCCCAACTATGGGACCTCCAACCCATGGGACCCCCAATCCATGGGACCCCCCACCTATGGGATCGCCAACAATGGGACACCCAGCTATGGGACCTCCAACCCACAGGACCCTCACCCACAAGACCCGCACCCAATGGGACCCCCACCCAATGGGACCCCCACCCAATGGGACCCCACAGGCTCCCTATCTCCCCATAAGCATCCCCCTTCCCTCTGCAGGTCTTGTCCCGCCGCTGCCCCTTCCTGCTGGGCCCCATCGAGTGCCTGATGGATGCTGTGACCCCGGACACGGACATCCAGGTGGGACGGGGCCGAGGTGGCACCCCCGGTGCTGCCCTGGGTGCCCCCAGCCCTTACCCTGCGCCCCTTGGGTCCCCCCAGGTCACCCTGAGCATCTTCGAGCTGGCCTCGGCCGCGGGGATCCCCTGTGAGGTGGACCCGGCGCTGGTCCATGTCCTCGCTGGCAGCAAGACGGGTACCGCTGGGTGCTGGGTGGGTGGTGGGACCGTGTCCCCCCCCCGCCCGGTGTCACCCCCTTGTGTCCCCATTGTCACCCCCCTGCAGATGGCCCGTCCCCGGAGGAGGACTACAAGGTGGCCTGTCTGCTCCTGGTCTTCGTGGCCGTGTCCCTGCCCCTGCTGGCCGCGGACCCGGCGGCCACCTACGACCCTGAGGTGGATGGTGAGGCCACCAGCGGGGTCCCCCCGTGAAGCCACCAGTGGGGTCCCCCCTGCCCAGCCTGGGGGTGCTGCGCCACGGAGGCCGTCAGTGGCCCAGAGCTTCCTGGGTGCCCAATCAGTCACCCTGGGTCCCAAATCACCCGGGGTGCCCGACCCTCCGTGTCCCACCCTTCCTGTGTCCACAACCTGTGTCCACACCTTCGTGTGTCCCAACCTTCCCATGTCCCAGCATTCCCACGTCCCAACATTCCCATGTCCCCAGCCTGTGTCCCAACCCTCCCATGTCCCATCCTTCCCATGTCCCAACCTTCCCATGTCTTGACCCTCCATGTCCCAACCTTCCCATATTCCAACCTTCCCATGTCCCAACCTTTCCATGTCTCAACCCTCCCATGTGATCCCAACCTTCCTGTGATCCCAACCTTCCTGTGATCCCAACCTGTGCCCCAACCTTCCCGTGCCCCAACCTTCTCATGTCCCAACCTTCCCATGTCACAACCTTCCCGTGCCCCAACCTTCTCGTGTCCCAACCTTCCCATGTCACAACCTTTCCATGTCCCAACCTTCCCCTATTCCAACATTCCCATGTCCCAACATTCCCGTGTCCCAACCTTCCCATGTCCCAGCATTCCCATGTCCCAGCATTCCCATGTCCCCAACCTGTGTCCCAACCTTCCCCTGTCCCAACCTTCCCATGTCCCCAATCCCTGTCCCCAACCCATTTCCCCCCCAACCCTCTCATGTCCCAACCCTCTCATGTCCCAACCTTCCATGTCCCAACCTTCCATGTCCCAACCTTCCATGTCCCAACCTTCCCATGTCTCAACCCTCCCATGTGATCCCAACCTTCCTGTGATCCCAACCTGTGTCCCAACCTTCCCGTGCCCCAACCTTCCCATGTCCCCAATCCCTGTCCCCAACCCCTTTCCCCCCCTCAACGCTCTCATGTCCCACCATTCCCATGTCCCACCATTCCTATGTCCCACCATTCCCATGTCCCAGCATTCCCAGATCCCAGCATTCCCGTGTCCCCCCAGGCTTCCCCAACAACATCCACTGCCTGGCCAAGGCCATCACCCACCTCTCGGCCGCCCTCTTCACCGTCCACAACAAGAACATCGAGACCCACCTCAAGGAGTTCCTGCTGGTGAGAGCACCCATGGGTGTCACCTCGGCTCCTGGCGGGGGGGGTGCCCCCGGGGGGTCCCTGTCACCCTGTGCTCACCCGGGCCCCCCCTCAGGTGGCCTCCAGCAGCCTCCTGCAGCTGGGGCAGGACACGGACAGGCTGCGGGTGCGGAACCGCGACTCCATCGCCCTGCTCCTGCAGCTGGTGGGTGCCGATGGGTGCCGATGGGTGCTGATAGGTGCTAATGGGTGGACTCTGGGTGCTGCTGGGTGCCAGCGGGTGTTAGTGGGTGCTGATGGGTGATGATGGGTGTTAATGAGTGCTGATGGGTGCTAATGGGTGGTCTCTGGGTGTTAATGGGCGCTGATGGGTGCTAATGGGTGGACTCTGGGTGCTAATAGGTGCTGCTGGGTGCTAATGGGTGCTGATGGGAGGCAGTAAGTGCTGATGGGTGACAGTGGGTGCTGCTGGGTGCTGCTGGGTGCCGCTGGGTGACAATGGGTGCTGATGGGTGCTGATGGGTGCCACTAAGTGCTAATGGGTGACGATGGGTGGCAGTGAGTGCTGATGGGTGACAATGGGTGTTAATGGGTGCCGATGGATGCTAACGGGTGCTGAGGGGTGTCAATGGGTGCTAATGGGTGGACTCTGGGTGCTGATGGGTGCTGATGGGTGACAATGGGTGCCAGTGAGTGTTGATGGGTGCTGATGGGTGACAGTGGGTACTAATGGCTGCCGATAGATGCTAACGGGTGCCGAGGGTTGACAATGGGTGCTGATGGGTGCCAATGGGTGCTAATGGGTGCTAATGGGAGGCTCTGGGTGCTGCTGGGGCCTGCTGGGATCTGGGATTGGGATCCACCTCCCGGGTTGGGATTCCGGGAGCGCTTTTCCTTGGCTGGGAAGCAATCCCGGTGCCAGCTGGAGCCGTGGGGGCCGCAGCACCCATGGGTGGGGAAACTGAGGCCCGGGGGGGCGCGGGGGGGTCTGTGTGTCCCTGTCACAGATCGTGGCCGAATCGTCCTTCCTGACGCTGGACATGCTGGAATCCTGCTTCCCCTACGTGCTGCTGCGCAACGCCTACAGGGAGGTGTGCAGGGTGCCCCCGCGCTGAGCGCCCGGCTCCAGCACCCACACTGCACCCAAACCCCAACAACTGCACCCAAACTGCACCCAAACTGCGCCCAAATACCTGCAACTGCACCCAAACTGCACCCAAATACCTGCAACTGCACCCAAACCCCAACAACTGCACCCAAACTGCACCCAAATACCTCCAACTGCACCCAAACTGCACCCAAATACCTGCAACTGCACCCAAACTGCACCCAAATACCTGCAACTGCACCCAAACTGCGCCCAAACTGCACCCAAACTGCACCTAAACTGCACCCAAACCCCAACAACTGCACCCAAACCCCAACAACTGCACCCAAACTGCACCCACACCCCTCCAACTGCACCCAAACTGCACCCAAATACCTGCAACTGCACCCAAACTGCACCCAAACTGCACCCAAATACCTGCAACTGCACCCAAACTGCACCCAAACTGCACCCAAACCCCAACAACTGCACCCAAACTGCACCCAAACCCCTCCAACTGCACCCAAACTGCACCCAAATACCTGCAACTGCACCCAAACTGCACCCAAACCCCAACAACTGCACCCAAACTGCACCCAAATGCCTGCAGCTGCACCCAAACCCCAACAACTGCACCCAAACTGCACCCAGACTGCACCCAGACTGCATCCAAACCCCAACAACTGCACCCAAACTGTGCCCAAATACCTGCAATTGCACCCAAACTGCACCCAAACCCCTTCAAATGACAGCCAAACCCCAACAACTGAGCCCCAACTGCACCCAGACCACACCCAAACCGCACCCAAACCCCAACAGTTGCACCCAAACACCTGCAACTGCACCCGAACCCCTTCAAATGCCACCCAAACCCCTCCAACTGCACCCGGATACCTGCAACTGCACCCAAATAGCTGTAACTGCACCCAAACACCTCCAAAGTCACCCCAAACCCCTCCACAGCCTGTGTCCCACCGGGGGGAGAGCCGGGAATGCTGGGGGTGGGGGTCCGGATCCATGTATCCAGCGGGAACAACATCCCTTGGATCCCCTGGCGCTGGATTTGGGGGTCACATCCGGCGGGATTGGAGCTGCTGATGGGATGAACCAGCTCCTTGTGGCGATGAGGCCGGCTTCGTGCCTCAGTTTCCCTTCGCCAGCCGGGATGGCGACATTCCCAAGCCCTTTTCCCACCTTCCCACCTCCTTTTCCCATCCTCTCCGGCTCGTTTCCTCCTCCCGTCCCGCAGGTCGGGGTTGGGATGCGCGGGGCGATGGGAAGCGGCCGTTGCCATTCCGCTCACGGCTCCTCCGGGATGAGTCACCGGAGCGCCGGGAATGGGGACGTGGCCGCCGCGGCCGTGACCCCCCCTTATCCCAAACCCCTCCTTCATCCCAAACCCCCCCTCATTGGGATCGGATGGAGCCGGTGGGGGGGGGACACCCCGACCCCAACCCATTGCAATGGCCGGAGCGGAGCCACCGGTTCGGCTCCTTGCCGCGGGCTGGGAATAGGGGTTGGAATTCCAGCTGCGGAGCGGGTTGAACACCCCCGCTCCCCCCCCCCCTTTCCCGCTCCATTCCCAAGGGGAATGAACTCCCCCGAACGCCCGCCCCGGCCCTGCCGAGCGCTCCCGAGCGCTGCTCAGCGCTATTATCCCGCTCATCAATCACGATATGAAGCGATAACGAGGTGTCGCAGCGCCGCTTTGTCTCACGCGGGTCCCGGCCCACGCCACCCACCGCGGGGTGGCCCCCCCCCCCCCCGCTTTGTGTCCCTGCACCCCCCAACCCGACACCCCCCCCCATGAAGTTTGGGGTGTCCTCAATGGGATGTGGGGCTCTCGGTGCATGTACCAGGGCTCACAGCCCGCCCTGGTCACCCCAATAGCCAAGGGAGGGGGGTCCCATGGGTGCCCCTAACACCGGAAAACAAAGCACCCCCCATTTAAGTCTCTGCACTCCCAAACCTGGCTCTGACCCCCCTCAAATGAAGTTGGGGACCCCAAAGTGTTACCAGCGTGTACCAGGGCTCCCAGCCCACCCTGGTGACCCCAATAGCCAAGGAGGGGTCCCATGGGTGCCCCCAAAACCCTGCCCCAAAGCAGAGGACCCCCGTACGAGAAGGCACGTGTGTCCCAGCCCCGTGGGGTCCCCCCCTTTGAGTCTCTGCACCCCCAGACCTGGCTCTAACCCCCCCCCCAAATGAAGTCTGGGCACCCCAGAGTGTCCCCAGTGTGTACCAGGGCTCGTAGGCCACCCAGTGTCCAAGCGGGGGTCCCATGGGTGCCCCCAACACCCCAAACCAAAGCACCCCCTCTTTGAGGCCCTGCACCCCCAACCTGGCTCTGACACTCCCCCCCATGAAGTTTGGGGACCCCAAAGTGCCCCCAATGGGGTGTGAGACCTCCCATCACTCCCAGCCCACCCTGGTGACCCCAATACCCAAGCGGGGGTCTCATGGGTGCCCCCAACATCCCAAACCAAAGCAAGGAGGAGGGTGCCCAGCCTCGCTGGGTGCAGCACCTATGGGTGCTGAGTGGTGCAGGCCCCGGCCTGGCACAAGGACCACATTGGGGACCATGGGTGGAGGTGGGGGCTCGGGGATGGTGCCCCGGGGGGGGGGGGTCCCCGCTTTGCCCCCGGTGCCGGGGCCGGGGGGGGGGTGGGTGTTCCATACGTTATATAAAGGCTTATTAATATTAATCGCTAATATCGCCGGGGGCTGCGGCACGGCGCGTGCACCGGAGCAGCGCGGGGGCTGCCGGGACACCCCCGAGCCAGGGACCCCCCCAGAGCACCCCGCGATCCCCGCGCTGTGTGCCCGGCACCCCCATGGGGTCCTGGTGGGACATGGATGGGATGGGGGGGTCTGACACCCCCCCCCATAAAGCCATTGGGGTGCTGGTGGGGTATGGATGGGGTGGGGGGGTTGACACCCCCATAACGCCATAGGGGTGCGGGGGTACAGCCGCTATAGGCCGTAGGGGGCTTGGGGTACCCCCAATAGGGGTCCTGGGATACAGCCCCTGTACCCCATGAGGGTCTTGGGGTAACCCCCGCTTAGGGGTCTTGGGGGACCCCCCATAGGGGTTCTGGGGTACAAACCCTATAGCCCCATAGGAGTCCTGGGGTACAGCCCCTGTAGCCCATGGGGGTCTTGGGCCACTCCATAGGGGTTCTGGGGTAAAACCCCTGTAGCCCCCCATAGGGGTCCTGGGGGACCCCCTTATTGGGGTTCCGGGTTCCAGCCGCTATAGCACCATGGGGGTCCTGGGGCACAGCCTCAATAGCCCCATGTGGGTCGTGGGGTACCCCTCCATAAGGGTCCTGGGGTACATCCCCTCCAGCCCCATGGGGGTCCTGGGGTACCCCCCCATAGGGGTCCTGTGGTGCAGCCCAGCGGGGTCCTGAGGGACCCTCCTTTATATCCCACCGCCTTTATGGGGGTCCCGGGCTGCGGCCCCCCCGTGCCGGGGCTGAGCGGGGCGGGGGGGGCGGGTCCCGGTTCCCGTCCTCCGCCCCCCCCCCCCCCCCCCCCGCCCTCCCCGGTGCCGGCTCGGGGAAAGTTGCGGCGAGCCCCGGTCGGCGGCGGCAGAGCCGGGAGCGCCGGGGGGGAGCGCGGGGGGAGCGCCGGGCACGGCGGCACCGGGGCACGGCCGCACCGAGACACGGCGGCACCGGTTGCACCGGTAGCACCGAGACACGGCGGCACCGGTTGCACCGGCAGCACCGGCGGCACCGGCAGCACCGGTTGCACCGGCAGCACCGGCGGTACCGGCAGCACCGGCGCTTTCCGGCCGAGCATCCCCGGGTACGAGCATCTCCGGTCCCTCCCGCCGGTGCTCCCCATCCCCGCTTTTCCCTTTATCGCTTCTTCCCATCCCCGCTTCTCTGTTCCCGGTTTGTTATTCCCGTTCATCCCTCCCGCTTCCCTCCATCCCCCTTCATCCCTCCCGCTTCCCTCCATCCCCCTTCATCCCTCCCGCTTCCCTCCATCCCCGCTTCATTCCTCCGCTCCCGGTTCTCCCCATCCCGGTCCATCCCTCCCGGTCCCCATCCCGGTGCTCCCACCCCCGGTGCCATCTTAGCTCCGCGCCGGGCCGGTGCCGCCTGCGCAGCCGCCGGGTACCGGGCGAGGGGGGAGGCCGCTGCCGGGGCGGTACCGGCGGCTCGGCCGCGGTCCGCGGGGCCCCGGCACCGGCCGCGGGGCTCAGGACGGCTCCGTCCCCGCCTCAGGGGCCATGGAGCCGCCGCGGAGCCTCCCGGAGCTGGAGCCCGACCGCGACGCGCTGGACCCGGCCGGCGGCTGCTCCCCGCTGGAGGAGAAATCCGTGCCCAGCAAGAAGATCTGGGTGAAGCTGCGGGCGCTGTGAGTGACCCCGGAGCGGGACCCCCAACCGGGACCCCCCAACCGGGACCCCCAACCGGGACCATGAACCGGGACCCCCCAAACCGGGACCTCCAAACCGGGACCATGAACCGGGACCCCCAAACTGGGACCCCCCAAACCGGGACCATGAACCGGGACCCCCCAACCGGGACCATGAACCGGGACCCCCAACCGGGACCCCCCAACCGGGACCATGAACCGGGACCCCCCAACTGGGACCCCCCAACCGGGACCCCTGAACTGGGACCCTCAAACAGGGACCCCCAAACCGGGACCCCCCCAACCGGGACACACGAACTGGGACCCGAACCGGGACCCCTGAACCAGGACCCCCAACGGACCCCCGGACCTGGATCCCCAATGGAACCCTCGGACCGGGACCCCCAAACCGGGACTTGCAACCGGGACCCCCCAAACCAGGACCCCTAACTAGGACTCCAAACTGGGACCCCCAACCCGGACCCCCCAACTAGGACCCTCAAACTAGGACCCCCAAGCTGAGACCCCCAAACTGGGATCCCCAAACCAGGACCCCCAAACCAAGAGCTCCAAACCGAGACCCATAAACCAGGACCCCCCAGACTGAGACCCCCAAACCTGGACCCTCAAACCAGGGCCCCAAACTGAGCCCCCAAACTGAGACACACCCCCCCCAAACCAGGACCCCCAAACCAAGACCACCAAACGGGGACCCCCAAACTGAGACCCCCCCCAAACCAGGCCCCCCCAAGCCCACCTGAGCATCACCTCCCCTTCACACCCCTTTTGGGTACCCCCATCCTCCTCCCAAAGTGCCCCCTGCACCCATTGCACCCCTTTGGGTGCCCCCCTCTGACACCCCGGGGTGCCCCCCTGTGTGTGTCCCCCCTCCCATGGGGACGCTCGGTGGCCCCTTCGCCCGTGTGCGCACTCGTGTTCACGCGTGGGCTCCGGCACACGCGTGTCCGCTCACACGTGTGCTGGTGCGAGGCCTCGTGCGGGCGTGGGCGACGCGCGCGGCCCCGTGCACACGTGTGTGAGGGGCTGACCCGCACGTGGCCCGTGGCGAAGGCACACGCGTGTGCACGCGTGTTCACGCGTGTTCATGTGTGTGCACGGGGAGGTGCCGGGGGACACGCACAGGGGACACAGGATGGGAGCAGGGCGCTTGTGTTGCACCCCCGGGACCCCCCATATATAGGGGCTATAGGGGTTGTACCCCAGGTCCCTTGTAGGCTATAGGAGTTGTATGCCAGGTCCCCTATAGCCTATAGGGGCTGTACCCCAGGTCCCCTATAGGCTATAGGGGTTGTACACCAGGACCTCTATGGGGCTATAGGGGCTGTATCCCAGGACCCCTATATGGGGTACCTCAGTTCCCCTATGGGGCTATAGGAGGGTACCCCAGGACCTCTATGGGCTATAGGGGCTGTACCCCAGGACCCCTATATGGGGTACCTCAGGTCCCCTATGGGGCTATAGGGGGGTACCCCACCTCCCCTATAGGGCTATAGGGGCTGTATCCCGTCACCCCTAGGGGGACTCCCCAGGACCTCTATGGGGCTATTTGGGGGTTCATTTGCCGGGGGGGGGGTTACCCCGGGGTGTCCCATGGGTGCAGCTTCCTGGCCCCCCCCAAACATTGGTGGCAGGTCCCGAGGATGGGGGGACCCTGCGTGAGGGTGTCAGGGGCGCAGCAGCACCCATGGGTGCACCTGGGGCTGCAGCTCAGCCCCCAGCGCTGGCTGCACCCCAAAGCCCACCCCACCGCAGGGGGCGGCCCTGGGGACCCCGGTGGCACTTGGGGGGGTGGCAGCGGTGCGGGTGGTGACAGGCAGCTCGTGGGGGGACGTGGGTGCGGGCGGCACCCACCGGCCGTGCTGGGGATGGGGGTCCCTTGTCACCGGGGGGTCCCGGCACCAACCGTGACACAGGGGACCCCGGTGGTGTGACACTGAGGGTGGAGGTCCCAAGGGTGGGGGTCCCCAGGGACCCCGTTCTATGGGTGTCCATAGGGATGTGGTCCATAGGGATGTGGATCCATAGGGTGCAGGAAGGTGCCAGTGACCGTCCCCAAGGTCACATCCCTCCGCAGCCTGTGGATGCTCCGCGCTGGCTTTGAACGTGACGTCTGCCCCCCCCCATGCGCTGGATGGGGACCAATGGGTGCTGGTGGCAGTGATGGGGACCTGTTGGGTGCTGATGAGGACCTGTTGGGTGCTGATGGAGACCTGTTGGGTGCCGATGGGGACATGTTGGGTGCTGGTGGCAGTGACAGCGAGGCCTCTAGGAGGGGACAGGGTGGCTGCGCTGGACCAGGGCTGGGACCTGGTATCTACCGTGTCCCCTCGTGTCCCCGCTTTGTCCCCCCATGTCCTCGTGTCCCGGGTGCTGGGTACCGGGTGCAGGACGTGCCCCCCCGCCCGCACCGGCAGGGCACACGTGCACACACGTGCACACACGTGCACACACGCGCTGCCCACGCGGATCAGGGCATGTGTGGGCGCATCCATAGAATCCCAGCCTGGGTCGGGCTGGAAGAGACAGCAAAGAGCTCCCAGATCCACCCCCGCTTCCCACTGGAGCAGGGTCACCATGGGGCAGGGTACCCATAGCACAGGGTGCCCAGGGCACAGGGTGCCCAAGGTGCAGGGTGCCCATGGCACAGGGTGCCCGTGGTGCAGGGTCCCCATGGCACAGGGTGCCCATGGCACAAGGTTCCCATGGACCCCATGGCACAGGGTCCCCATGGCACAGTGTACCCATGGCACAGGGTCCCCATGGCACAGTGTACCCATGGCACAGGGTGTCCATGGCACAGTGTACCCATGGCACAGGGTCCCCATGGCACAGTGTACCCATGGTACAGGGTCCCCATGGCACAGGGTACCCAAGGTGCACGATGCCCATGGCACAGTGTATCCATGGCACAGGATCCCCACAGAGCAGGGTCCCCATGGCACAGGGTGTCCATGGCACAGGGTGTCCATGGCACGAGGTCCCTATGGACCCCATGGCACAGGATCCCCATGGCACAGGGTCTCCACGGCACAAGGTCCCCATGGACCCCATGGCACAGTGGACCCATGGCGCAGGGTCCCCATAGAGCACGATGCCCATGGCACAGTGTCCCCATGGCACAAGGTACCCATGGCGCAGGGTCCCCATGGCACAGGATGCCCATTGCACAGGGTCCCCGTTGCACAGGGTCCCCATGGCTCAGGGTCCCCATGGCACAGGGTCCCCATAGCATATGATGTACATGGCACAGGATGCCAATGGCACAGTGTACCCACGGCACAGGGTCCCCATGGTTCAGGGTCCCCATAGTGCAGGATGTACATGGCACAGTGCCCCCATGGCACAGTGTCCCCATGGCACAGGGTGCCCATGGCACAGGCTTCCCAGCGAGCAGTGTCCCCATAGCACAAGGTCCCCATGGCTCAGGACGCCCACGGCGCAGGGTCCCCAAGGTGCAGGGTCACCATGGCACAGTGTACCCATGGCACAGGGTGCCCATGGCACAGGATGCCCATAGCACAAGGTCCCCATGGCACAGGATGCCCATAGCACAGGGTGCCCATAGCACAGTGTCCCCACGGCGCAGGGTCCCCATGGTTCAGGGTCCCCATAGTGCAGGATGTACATGGCACAGGATGCCCATGGCACAGTGTGCCCATGGAGCAGGGTCCCCATGGACCCCATGGCACAGGATGCTCATAGCACAAGGTCCCCATGGCAAAGGATGCCCACGGCGCATGGTCCCCACGGTGCACGGTCCCCATGGACCCCATGGCACAGTGTCCCCACGGCGCAGGGTCCCCATGGACCCCATGGCACAGGGTCCCCACGGCGCAGGGTCCCCATGGACCGCATGGCGCAGGGTCTCCATGGCACAGGGTGCCCATAGCACAAGGTCCCCATTGCAAAGGATGCCCACGGCGCAGTGTCCCCACGGCTCAGGGTCCCCATGGCACAGGGTGTCCATGGCGCAGGGTCCCCATGGACCCCATGGCACAGGGTGCCCATAGCACAGTGTCCCCACGGCGCAGGGTCCCCATGGCACAGGGTGCACATAGCACAGTGTCCCCACAGCACAGTGTCCCCACGGCGCAGGGTCCCCCCGGCGCAGGGTCCCCATGGCACAGGGTGTCCATAGTGCAGGGTCTCCGGACCCCATGGCACGGGGTGCCCATAGCACAGTGTCCCCACGGCGCAGGGTCCCCATGGACCCCACGGCGCAGGGTGCCCATAGCACAGTGTCCCCATAGAGCACGATGCCCATGGCACAGGGTGCCCATGGCACAGTGTCCCCATGGCGCAGTGTCCCCACGGCACCGCGCGCCCTCGGACCCACAAGCGCCCCCCCCTCCCGCCTCCCGCAGGCTGCGGTTCCTGGTGAAGCAGCTGGAGACGGGCGAGGTGAACGTGGAGGAGCTGAAGCGGAACCTGGAGTACGCGGCCTCGCTGCTGGAGGCCGTTTACATCGATGAGACCCGGTGAGCGCCCCCCCCGGTGCTTGGGGGGGGGTGTGTGTGTGTGTTTGGGGGGGGCGATACCCCCATTGACCGCCCCCCCCAACCGTCCTTGCGCGCCCCCCGCAGGCAGATGCTGGACACGGAGGATGAGCTGCGGGAGATGGGGTCGGACGCGGCGGTGCCCTCCGAGGTGCGGGACTGGCTGGCGGCCACCTTCACCCAGCAGGCGCGGGCCAAGGGCCGCCGCGCCGAGGAGAAGCCCAAGTTCCGCAGCATCGTCCACGCCGTCCAGGCCGGCATCTTCGTGGAGAGGTGGGTGCGGGGTGATGGTGACACCCCCCCGGGGTGCATGGGTGCGGGGGGGATTGGGGTGGGAGAGCGGGGCTGGTTGTGCTGTAGGACCCGGGGGGGGACCCGAGCATCAAAGAGGGTCCAAAGTGGGTGCCGACCACCAAAGTGGGTCCCCAAGCACCAAAGAGGGTCCTGAGCACCCAGGGGCTGGCACCAAGCGCACGGTTGGGTCCCTGAGCACATGGATCTCTGACCATCAAAGTGGGTCCCCAAGCACCCAAGAGGGTCCTGAGCACCCAGGGGCTGGCACCAAGCGCACAGTTGGGTCCCTGAGAGCACAGATCCCTGAGCACCAAAGAGGGTCCTGAACCCTCAGTATGGGTCCCCCAGCACCAAAGAAGGTCCTGAGCACCCAGGGACTGGCCCCAAGCGCACAGTTGGGTCCCCAAGTGTGCAGATCCCCGAGCACCAAAGTGGGTCCTGAACCTCCAGTATGGGTCCCCCAGAACCAAAGAGGGTCCTGAGCACCCAGGCGCTGGCACCAAGCGCACAGTTGGGTCCCCAAGTGTGCAGATCCCTGAGCACCAAAGAGGGTCCTGAACCCTCAGTATGGGTCCCCCAGCACCCAAGAGGGTCCTGAGCACCCAGGCGCTGGCACCAAGCGCACAGTTGGGTCCCCAAGTGTGCAGATCCCTGAGCACCAAAGAGGGTCCTGAACCCTCAGTATGGGTCCCCCAGCACCCAAGAGGGTCCTGAGCACCCAGGGGCTGGCCCCCAAGCACGCAGTTGGGTCCCTGAGAGCACAGATCCCTGAGCACCAAAGAGGGTCCTGAACCTTCAGTATGGGTCTCCCAGCACCAAAGAGGGTCCCCAAGCATCAAGGAGGGTTCTGAACTTCCAAGGTAGATCCCAAGCACCAAAGAGGGTCCTGAGCACCCAAGGACTGTCCCAAACACCCAGGTGGGTCCCCAAGCACCAAAGAGGGTTCCCAAGCACTAAGAGTCCCCAAGAGCCAAAGCGGGTGCTGAACCACCAGGGATTGTCCCCAAGCACCCAGTTGGGTCCCCAAGTACCAAAGAGGGTCCTGAGCACCCAAGAACTGTCCCCAGCACCCAAGAGGGTCTCTGAGCACCCAAGTGGTCCCCAAGCATCTGGGATGTCCCCAGCATCAAGGTCTGTCTCCTGCCCCCAGGGTTTGTCCCCCACCACCTAAGTGGTTCCCCCAGCACCCACCTTTGCCCCTAGCACCCAGCTTTGCCCCCCAGCACCCCGCTTTGCCCCCCAGCACCCACATCACCCCGTCCCTTGCAGGATGTTTCGCCGGTTGTACACGGCCGTGGGGCCCAGTTATTCCAGCTCCGTCCTCAACTGCCTGAAGGTACCGGGGGGTTATGGGTGGGGGGCACCCCGATATTTTGGGGGTGGCCGGGGTTGTCCCATGGGGGATGGCAGCTGGTGGTGCTGAGCACAGGGGGGCATCCTTTGGGATTGCCTCAGCACCCCTGGGCTTCCGTGGCCATCGCTGAGCATCCCTGGGCTTGGCATCCTTGGCATCCCTCCCATGGCTCAGCATTCCGGGGCTTCCCTGTGCCTTGCTGGGCATCCCATGGGGTGTCCTGCCCCCCGGTGCTCACTGGGTGCTGGGTGATGCCCCCGTGTCCCCCCCAGAGCCTCGACGTGTGGTGCTTCGACGTCTTCACGCTGAACCAGATGACGGAGGAGCATTCCCTGAGGACCATCGTCTTCGAGCTCCTCACCCGACACAACCTCAACAGCCGCTTCAAGGTGCGCCCATGCCCCTGCCCATGCCCACCCATGGGTGCTGGGGGCTTTACACCCATGAGCACCCATGTATCCGTGCCCCAGATCCCGGCCGTCTTCCTGAACACGCTGCTGGATGCTCTGGAAACGGGTTATGGGAAGTACCGGAATCCCTACCACAACCAGGTCCACGCTGCCGATGTCACCCAGACTGTCCACTGCTTCCTGGTCCGCACCGGCATGTTGGTACGGTCCCACCAGGGTCCCATGGGTGTCCTAGGGGGTCCAATGAGGGTTCCATGGTGTCCCATGGGTGTCCTGGCCATGCCGGTCCAAGCGATGCTTGTTGCCATGGAGACGGTACCACCATGGCAACGGCGCCAGGATGATGGGTGGGGAACAGGGTGACACATGGGTGACCCCCACCACGCGCACGCGTGTCCTCCTGTCCCTGCATGGCTGTCACACGTGTCCACACGCGCCTGCACACGCTTGTGGCGTGTCACACGCGTGTGCGTGTGTCCCCCCCCAGCACTACCTGACGGAGATCGAGGTCCTGGCCATCATCTTCGCTGCCGCCATCCACGACTACGAGCACACGGGCACCACCAACAGCTTCCACATCCAGACCAAGTGAGGGTGGCACGGGGGGCATGGGGGGCATGGCATGGGTGGCATGGGTGGCATGGCATAGCATGGCATGGGTGGCATGGCATGAGCAGGGCTGGGGACCTGCTATGGGCATGGAAAGGACGGAGCAGCACCTTAGGGACACCCAGGACACCCAATGTCACCCATATGGGCAGGATGTAGATGCGCTGGCACCTTGGGGGCACCCAATGTCACCCATATGGGCAGGATGCATATGCACTGGCACCCTGGGGACACCCAATGTCACTGGTATGGGCAGGATACAGCTGTGCTGGCACCCTGGGGACACCCAATGGCACCCATATGGGCAGGATACAGCTGTGCTGGCACCCTGGGGACACCCGATGTCACCCATATGGGCAGGATGCAGATGCACTGGCACCCTGGGGACACCCAATGGCACTGATATGGGCAGGATACAGCTGTGCTGGCACCCTGGGGACACCCAATGTCACCCATATGGGCAGGATACAGATGTGCTGGCACCCTGGGGACACCTAATGTCACTGGTATGGGCAGGATACAGATGTGCTGGCACCCTGGGGGCACCCAATGTCACCCATATGGGCAGGATGTAGATGCACTGGCACCTTTGGGACACCCAGTGTCACTGGTATGGGCAGGATACAGCTGTGCTGGCACCCTGGGGACACCCAATGGCACCCATATGGGCAGGATGCAGATGTGCTGGCACCTTTGGGACACCCAATGTCACTGTTATGGGCAGGATACAGATGTGCTGGCACCCTGGGGACACCCAATGTCACCGATATGGGCAGGATACAGATGTGTTGGCACCCTGGGGACATCCAATGTCACTGATATGGGCAGGATACAGCTGTGCTGGCACCCTGGGGACACCCAATGGCACCCATATGGGCAGGATACAGCTGTGCTGGCACCCTGGGGACACCCAGTGTCACCCCATACGGGCAGGATACAGCTGTGCTGGCACCCTGGGGACACCCAATGGCACTGGTATGGGCAGGATACAGATGTGCTGGCACCCTGGGGACACCCGATGTCACCCATATGGGCAGGATACAGATGTGTTGGCATCTTGGGGACACCCAATGGCACCCATATGGGCAGGATACAGCTGTGCTGGCACCCTGGGGACACCCAATGTCACCCATATGGGCAGGATACAGCTGTGCTGGCACCCTGGGGACACCCGATGTCACCCATATGGGCAGGATACAGCTGTGCTGGCACCCTGGGGACATCCCTCTCCCCGTGCTGAGGTGCCACCATCCCCTGTGTCCCCAGGTCGGACTGTGCCATCCTCTACAACGACCGCTCGGTGCTGGAGAACCACCACATCAGCGCCGTCTTCCGCTTGATGCAGGACGACGAGATGAACATCTTCGTCAACCTCACCAAGGACGAGTTTGTGTAAGGTCCCCGTCGCTGTCCCCACCTCTGGAGTGTCCCCGGTTGGGGACACGGGGCCCTGATGGCGTTTCCCTGGGGCGCAGGGAGCTGCGGGCGCTGGTGATCGAGATGGTCCTGGCCACCGACATGTCCTGCCACTTCCAGCAGGTCAAGACCATGAAGACATCCCTGCAGCAGCTGGAGAGGTGAGTCCTGGTGGCCACCGTGCTCTGGAGAAGGTGGTTTTGGGTTGGGGGACACACACACAAAGCTCAGTTTTGGGGTCCCCTCCCCAGGATCGATAAGTCCAAGGTGCTGTCGCTGCTGCTGCACGCGGCCGACATCAGCCACCCCACCAAGCACTGGTCGGTGCACAGCCGCTGGACCAAAGCCCTCATGGAGGAGTTCTTCAGGCAGGTAGGGCCACCATGGGATGGGTGGGGGGGCCATGGGGCCACGGGGAGCACCCTTGGGGACGCGGCTCCTTCGCTTCACCAGGGGGACAAAGAGGCCGAGCTGGGGCTGCCCTTCTCGCCGCTCTGCGACCGCACGTCCACGCTGGTGGCCCAGTCCCAGATCGGTGAGTGGTGACGGGGGGACGAGGTCCCCGTCCCCATCCTGTCCCCACGGGGGTGTCCCCGTTGTCACTGTGGCCCTTCCGCACGTCAGGGTTCATCGACTTCATCGTGGAACCCACCTTCTCGGTGCTGACCGACGTGGCCGAGAGGATGGTGCTGCCCGTGGCCGAGGATGGCACCAAAGGCAACAGCAACCCGGTGGCCAACCAGCAGGCCAGGTTGGTCTGGGGACACCCAATGGCACCCATATGGGTAGGATACAGCTGTGCTGGCACCCTGGGGACACCCAATGGCACCCATATGGGCAGGATACAGCTGTGCTGGCACCCTGGGGACACCCAATGTCACCCATATGGGCAGGATACAGCTGTGCTGGCACCCTGGGGACACCCAATGTCACTGGTATGGGCAGGATACACCTGTGCTGGCACCCTGGGGACACCCAATGTCACCCATATGGGCAGGATACAGCTGTGCTGGCACCCTGGGGACACCCAATGTCACCCATATGGGCAGGATACAGCTGTGCTGGCACCCTGGGGACACCCAATGGCACCCATATGGGCAGGATACATCTGTGCTGGCACCCTGGGGACACCCAAAGGTGTCCCTTGCCTCAGTTTCCCTTCCCCATGGGATACCGGTGGGGCTCAGCCTGGGCTTGGGGAGCACCCACTCGTGTTGGGAGCAGCGGTGGCTCCGTGGCCCTGTCCCAATGGTCCCTGTCCCCACAGCTCGCAGTGGCGGCAGCCACCCCTGGATGAGCACGTGGACGTGGGGGACATCAAGGCCAACCTGGCCGGGTTCCGCTCCACGTGGCTCAAGTACCTCCAGGAGAACAAGCAGAAGTGGAAGGAGCGGGCAGCCAGCGGTAGGTGTTGGCCACCATGGCCACCATAGTCACCATGGCCACCACAGCCACCATGGCCACCATAGTCACCATGGCCACCATGGCCACCATGGTCACCATTGCCACCGTGGCCACCATGGCCACAATGACCACCACGACCACCACAGCCACCATGGCCACAATGGTCACCATTGCCACCATGGCCACCATGGTCACAATGACCACCACGACCACCACAGCCACCATGGCCACAATGGTCACCATTGCCACCACGGCCACCATGGCCACAATGGCCACCACAGCCACCATGGTCACCACGGCCACCATGTCCATCACAGCCAACCATGGCCACCATGGACATCATATCCACCATGGCCACCACAACCACCATGGCCATCATGTGGTCACCAGAGCCACTATGGCCACCATAGCCTCTATGGCCACCATGGCCACCATAGCCACTACAGCCACCACCAATGTCACCATCAATGGTGACATGGTCACTATTGTCACCATGGCCACCATGGGGTCACCACAGCCAAACACAGCCACCATGTGGCCACCATGTGGTCACCATGGCCACCATGGTCACTATGGCCTCCATGTCCACCATGTTCACCATGGCCACCATGGCCACCATGTGGTCACCAGGCCACCATGGCCACCATAGTCACCATGGCCACTATGGCCACCATGGCCACCATGTGGTCACCAGGCCACCATGGCCACCATTGCCACCACAGCCACCATGGCCACCATAGCCACCATGGAAACCATGTCCACTGTAGCCACCATGGCCACCACAGCCACCATAGCCACCATGTCCACCATGGCCTCCATAGCCAACCACATCTACACTGGCCACCACAGCCACCACGTCCACCACAGCCCAGGGTGGGAGACCCCAAGGTGTGGGGCTGAGCTGAGGGTCCGGAGCCCCCTCCCAGCCCCACATCCCTCCTCAGGCATCACCGACCAGTCGTCCATCGACGAGCTGTCGCCCAGCGAGGAGCAGGCGGGCCCCGGCCAGCACCGGCACAACGGGGACGTGGAATAACGCCGGGAAGAGCGAGGTGGGAACAGCGGGAATGGCGGGAGCAGGAGGGGGGGGGTGGCATCGCTGTGACCCCGTGTCCATCCCACGGCAGGTCCTCATCCAGCCAAGTGCCACCGTCTCACCCAAAGTCTTTGACACCATCGAGTCCAGCCCCATCCACAGGGAAGGAGCCGCCCGGGGACGCACAAGGATCGGTGCCGGGAGCATTCCCGGGATCGGAGACACCCCCCCCCCCCCCCAACCTCTCCGAGCCGGTCACCGGTGCCGGTGCCGCCGACCCTGTCACTGCCACACCGAACCCAAGGGGTTTGGGCCACGACGATGGCTTTTTAACAGAGCTTCTGCTCGCCCCAGCGCTGGGGACCGTGGTGGTGGCACCGGCGGGACGAGGGGACCGATGCCACCGCTGGCCCGCCGGGTGCCAGCCGGTGACACGGTGAGGGGTGGCCCCCCTGCGCCCCGAGGGGAGGTGTCACCCCAAGGCACGTGTCTCTGTGTCACCCGGCGCTGGGGACGCGTCCCTTGGGGGGGCTGGTCCCCAAGTCTCTTGGCCCCAAAGGCACCTCAGGGGGTCCCCTCGGGGTCCTGCCCTATGTGACATGGGACAAGGAGGTGGTGCCGGGGCTGGAGCGGCGCCGGGAGCTGGGAATGGGGCTGAGGTGGCAGCGCCAGCCCCTGGCTCTGGTATCCCCCCCCCCAGGGTGCCTCCAGTGTCCCCCCAATGTCCCCCAGCTCCAGCATTGCCCTCGGTATCCCCCGTCCCTGCTTCCTCCTGCCCTGCTCTGCCTCCAGCATCCTCCTGCATCCCATGTGCCTGGAGCATCCTCCTGCATCCCGTGTGTCTGGAGCATCCTCCTGCATCCTGGAGTGCTTGGAGCATCCTCCTGCATCCCGTGTGCCTGGAGCATCCTCCTGCATCCCATGTGCCTGGAGCATCCTCCTGCATCCCATGTGCTTGGAGCATCCTCCCGCATCCCGTGTGCCTGGAGCATCCTCCTGCATCCCATGTGCCTGGAGCATCCTCCTGCATCCCATGTGCTTGGAGCATCCTCCTGCATCCTGGTGTGCTTGGAGCATCCTCCTGCATCCCATGTGCCTGGAGTATCCTCCTGCATCCTGGAGTGCTTGGAGCATCCTCCTGCATCCCATGTGCCTGGAGTATCCTCCTGCATCCCGCTGTGCCTGGAGCATCCTCCAGCATCCCGGCTCTGGTGTGCTTGAGCATCTTCCAGCTCTGGCATCCTCCTGCTCTGGCATCCCAGCTCCCAGTGTCCCTCCAGCATCCTCTGCCATCCTGGTCCCAGTGTGCCTCCAGCATCTTCCAGCATCGCGGCTCCGGTGTGCCTGGACCATCCTCTGGCATCCCGGTGTGCTTCGAGCATCCTCTGGTACCCGGCTCTGGTGTGCGCGAGCATCCTCCAGCTCCAGCATCCTCCTGCTCTGGGACCCCAGCTCGGGTGTGCCTTGAGCATCCCAGCTCCTGGCATTCCAAGAGCATCCCGCAGCATCCCGGTGTGCCTCCAGCATCCTCCAGCTCCAGCATCCTCCTGCCCGGGCATCCTCCAGCATCCCAGATCCTGGTGCGCTTTGAGCATCCTCCAGCATTCCAGATCCGGGTGTGCTCCGAGCATCCTCCAGCATCCCAGATCCTGGTGTGCTCCGAGCATCCTCCAGCATCCCAGATCCTGGTGTGCTCCGAGCATCCTCCGGCATCCCAGATCCTGGTGTGCTCCGAGCATCCTCCGGCATCCCAGATCCTGGTGTGCTCCGAGCATCCTCCGGCATCCCAGATCCTGGTGTGCCTTGAGCATCCTCCAGCATCCCGGATCCTGGTGTGCTCCGAGCATCCTCCGGCATCCCAGATCCTGGTGTGCTCCGAGCATCCTCCAGCATCCCGGATCCTGGTGTGCCTTGAGCATCCTCCAGCATCCCAGATCCTGGTGTGCTCCGAGCATCCTCCAGCATCCCAGATCCTGGTGTGCCTTGAGCATCATCCAGCTCCGGCATCCCGGCTCCCAGTGTCCCTCCGGCATCCCCCAGCTCCCATCTCCACCTCCCTTTGCCCTCGGTGCCCATCATCACCCGTGGCGGGGCCCGGCCGTGTTTGTCCTTTGCCCCCCCCATGCCGCGCCCCCCCCCGCACACGCATGTGACAAGTGACACGCAGCAGCACCGCTATCGAGCAATGAATAAACCACCACCACCAGCCTGGACCCGCGCCCGCATCGCCCCGTCCCCCCCCCCCGGGGGGGACAGCGCCGGGGCCTGGGGACACCGGGGAGGGGGACAACGGGGGGGCCCACAGCACCCCCACCCCTCCAAGAGCACCCAAAGTGGGTCCGAGCCCCCCAAGCGCAAAGGCAAAGGTTGAGGCGTGGGGAGAAGGGATCCCTTTAATACCGGCTGAGGTGGGTCCGCAGACCCGCTCTTCACGCGTGTACACGCGTGTTGTGTGCGCGCGCACACGCGACTCACGTGCAAAGGGTGCAGGCGTGCCCCGACCCCCCCCCTCTTTCCCCTTCCCGTGTCCATGTGTGCACACGCGTGTGTGTGTCCCCCCCCCGTGGGTGCATGGATGTGCGCACCGCCCCACCACGCGTGTGCAAGCGTGTGCGCCGACACATGTGTGTGATGGGGGGGGGGCGGGCAGCTCCCGGTGCCCCCCAAGTGAAGGGGGGTGACGTGGGGGTGGCAGTGACGGGGGGGCACTGGGGGGGTGCTGCTCGGTGTCCCCAGTGGCACCCATAGGGGAGGGAAGGGGGGGGAGCAGGGGATGGGGGGGGGGGGCAGCCCGGCTGTCCCTTGTCCCCACAGCGCCCCCCCCCGGGGGGGGACCTGCCCTGGGGGAGCCCCAAAGCGGCCGCTGGCGTCTAGAAAAGGGTCACATACAAAAGGGGACGTGGCAGCTCCGGCCTCGCCGGCACCTGGGGACAAGGGACAGCGCTGGGACAAGGGCCCCGCAATGGAACAGACCCCCCCGGACCCCCCCCCCACCCCCCAGCCCCAGCAATGCCCCCCGCGGCACTGCGCCCTGGCTGGCACCCAGGCACCTGTGGGGGGGTCCCAGTGCTCCCCACAATGGCCCAATGCCCCCAGTACAGTGCCCCAGTGACCCCCATTATGCCAGTACAGTGCCTCAGTGTCCCCCAGTGTCCCCAGTACAGTGCCCCAGTGACCCCCAGTGTCCCCCACAGTGGCCCAATGCCCCCAGTACAGTGCCCCAGTGACCCCCAGTGTCCCAATACACTGCCCAATGCCCCCCCGTACCCCAATTTCAGTGCCCCAGTGACCCCCAGTACCCCAGGACAGTGCCCCAGTGCCCCCCCAGTGCCCCCCAGAATGGCCCAGTGCCCCAGTGCCCCCAGTACAGTGCCCCAGTACCCCTCAGTGTCCCAGGACAGACCCCCAGTGCCCCCCAGTACTCCAGAACAGTCCCCCAGTGCCCCAGCAATGCCCCAGTACAGTGCCCCAGTATCCACCAGTGCCCCAGTACAGTGTCCCAGTGTCCCTCATTGTCCCAGTACAGTGTCCCAGTGCCCCAGTACAGCTTCCCAATGCCCCCCAGTGCCCCCCAGTACCCCAATACCGTGCCCCAGTGCCCCCCAGTGTCCCAGTATAGTGGCCCAATGTCCCAGTACAGTGCCCCAATGTCCCCCAGTGCCCCCAGTACCCCAATACCATGCCCCAGTGCCCCCCAGTATCCCAGTACAGTGCCCCAATGTCCCAGCACAGCACCCCAATGCCCCCCAGTGCCCCCCAGTACCCCAATACCATGCTCCAGTTACCCCCAGTACCCCAATACCGTGCCCCAGTGCCCCCCAGTGTCCCAGTATAGAGCCCCAATGTCCCAGCACAGCTCCCCAGTGCCCCCCAGTGCCCAGCACGCACCTACTGGCTGCCAGCAGCACCTTTGCCGGCGCCTTCCTTTGGTGCTCTGTGGGTGCCCTCCTTGGCCTGGCTCTGCCGCCCGTCCCCGGGGGTCCCTGTGGGTGCTGTGGGGTGAGCCCAGACCCCCCCAATTACACCCCCAACCCCCCCCCCCCCCATCGTCCCCGCGCTCACCGGGGCCGGGCCCCCCCTGTCGTGTGGGGCTGTGGCTGCTGTCCCCATGGCGACGCCGGGCACCGTCATGGTTGTTGGTGGCTCCTTCCTCCTCCTCCTCCTCTTCCTCCCCTTTGTCCTGCTTGCAGAGGTGATGCTCCACCATCATCTGCAGCTCTGCCAGGCAGGGGGGGGCACTGGTGACCGTCCCCACGCCCCCGGCGGCAGCTCGGTGGCCTCTTGTCCCCTCCGGTGGCCTTTGCCCACAGGGGGGGCCCCGTGTGCCTCAATTCAAGGGTATCAGAACAGTGGCGGCCCCCCCCCCAGGCCCCCCCCAAATTACCTTTCATAGTGGGGGTGCTGCGGGAGAGCTTCTTCCTCTGCCGGGGTGACATGGCCAGAGCTGACTGAGGGGAGGGGGGCTGCGTGAATGGGGGGGCCCCATAGGGTGGGGGGGTCCCCCAGAGCACCCCCATAGCGGCAGCACCCACCTTGAGCAGGGGGTTGGGCAGCCGGTCCTCATCGATCTCTAGGGGGGGGGACACAGAAGGACCGAGAGGTCAGTGCTGGGTGCTCCATCCTGCACCCCCAATGGGGTGTTCATCACCCATGGGTGCTCGGCCTGGCAGCATCAGCCGCACTCCCTATGTTGCCATGGCAACCAGCATCCCACCCCTCGTGTCCCCAGCACCATGGGGACACCCCCTGGCTGCATCCTGACCCCTGCAAGTGATGCTCAGCCCCACGGAGATGGTTTTATTCACTGCAGGCTCTGCAGGTGGCACTTGGGGACAGTCCCCAAGACACTTGGGGTGTCCCCACGTTGGGGACAGATGAAAACAGCCATTGGGGGGGGCACAAAGAGCCACCGGCGGGGTCAGCCCCTGTCCCCAAAGGCCACATTCTGGGCTGGGTGACCGGGAGCAGTTAAATGTCAGCGCCGGTGGCCCCAGCACCGGTGGCTCCGGTGTCCCTGGCACCGTGTCACCCGCGGGCAGCTGCTGCCCAGGGAGATGGATGGGATGAGCCTGGGACCGGGCACGGGGACACGGGGGCAGTGCCAGGGTGGGGGGACACGGGGGAGCAGGATGAGACCCGCTGTGGGCTGTATGGTGCAGCGCTGAGCAGTGTATAGGGGGTCCTGAGCGTCATATAGCGGGGTCCTGAATATCATATAGAGGGTCCTGAGCATCATATAGGGGGGTCCTGAGCATCATACAAGGGAGTCCTGAGCATCATATAAGGGGGTCCTGAGCATCATACAGGGGGGGTCCTGAGCATCATTTAGGGGGGTGTCTGAGCATCTTATAGGGGGGTCTCTGAGTATCATATAGGGGAGTCCTGAGAATCATTTAGGGGGGTCTCTGAGTATCATATAGGGGGCTCCTGAGCATCATACAGGGGGGTTCTGAGCATCATTTAGGGGGGTCTCTGAGCATCATACAGGGGGGTCCTGAGCATCATACAGGGGGGTCCTCATGTAGAGGGGTCTCTGAGTATCATATAGGGGGGGTCCCTGAGCATCTTATAGGGGGGTCTCTGAGTATCATATATGGGGGTCCCTGAGCACCATATGTGGGGCCCAGAGCACCCCATAGTGGGGTCCCTGGGTGGGCTGGAGCCGGGGTGACACATGTGGGGACCCACCTGGGGACGACTGGTCACTGCTCAGCACCAGGTTGGCAGGAGTCGGTCGGCGCCTTCGGATCTGGAATGGGGGGGGGGACATAGGAGAGAGTCAGGACCCCCAAACCCACTGCACCCCCCAAACCCCACCATCCCCAAGCTCCCCCCTGCACGTCCTTGTCCCTAGGGCGGTGGTGGCCCCATGGGGCCGGTGGCCACCAGCCAGGGCGCGGAGCCCAGCGGCTCCGTGGCCGGACACATGTGTCCTTTAAATCATCATCTCCTGTCCCCAGGCAGCGCCAGCGGGAGCTAATTATACCCCGGGAAGCGCTTGGGGCCACCGGTGTGGGGCCAGGACCAGGACCCTGCCCTTCCTCTGGGGCCACAATGTCCTTGCCCAAGGTCACCCCGAGCATCCCCCCCCCCGGTGCCTTCGGGGGGTGTTTGGTGGCCCCGTTGTGGCCGTGGCAGCGCCGCTCCTCGCCCCCTTTCCCCACTGACCCACTGACTGAGGCGCTGCGCTCCCCAGCGAGGATTCCCTAATGAGGCGGGATGCCTAATGAGATGCTAATGAGATGTTAATGAGGTGTTAATGAGGCCGGGAGGGTGGAAGCCCCCTCCCCATCCTTCCTCATCTCACACACACCCCCCACCGCCACCCCCCCCCTCCCGGCGCATCTTCTCCTCGGCCCCGTTGCCATAGAAACCCGCGATCTGGATTTAAACGGAGATTAGAGGGAGCCGGGAATATCGGGAATACCGGGAATCGCCGGGAATCACCCTCTGCCCACCCATGAGCGCCGGGTGCGGGCTCCATCTGCACCCCCCCCCCCCCCCAACACACAGCAATGGGGCTGGGCCCCCCCCCAGGGCTGGGCCCCGGGGAAGGCAGAGCCACCAGCGTGGTGTGGGGCGGGGGTGTGGGGCAGGGCTGTGGGGCAGGGCTGTGCCCCTCGCTGTAGGGATGGGGAGGGGACACCGGTGTCACCCCCTCAAGGTCACCCCGGCAGAGCCGAGCACCCCCCCGTTGTGCTCCTCCAAGCGCGGGGTCCGGGTGGCTCCTGCCCCAATGGCCTTGGGGGGATGATCTGGTGCTTGCTCACTCCATCCCTCCCTCCTCCATCCCTCTATCCATCTCTCCTTCCATCCCTTCCTGCCTCCATCCTTCTTATCTTCCATCCCTCCCTGCATCCCTCCCTGCATCCCTCCCTTCATCCCTCCCTTCATCCCTCCATCCCTGCCTCCATCCCTCCATCCTTGTCTCCATCCCTCCATCCCTGCCTCCATCCCTCCATCCTTGCCTCCATCCCTCCATCCCTGCCTCCATCCCTCTCTCCTCCCTCCTTCCATCCCTTCCTGCTTCCATCCCTCCATCCTTCCATTCCTCCCTGCTTCCCTCTCTCCTTCTATGCCTCCACCCCTGCCTACCTGCCTCCCTCCCTCCATGCTCCCATTCCTCCCTGCCTCCTTCCCTGCATCCCTCCTTTCCTCCATCCCTCCATCCCTGCCTCCTTCCCTCCATGCTTCCATTCCTCCCTGCCTCCCTCCTTGCATCCCTCCTTTCCTCCATCCCTCCATCCCTGCCTCCTTCCCTCCATGCTTCCATTCCTCCCTGCCTCCCTCCCTGCATCCCTCCTTTCCTCCATCCCTCCATCCCCGCCTCCCTCCCTCTCTCCTTCCCTCCTCCCTTCCATCCCTCCCTCCTTGCCTACGTGCCTCTATCCCTCCATCCCTCCCTCCCTGCCTCCTTCCCTGTCTCCATCCCTCTCTCCATCCTTCCCTCCCTCCCTGCCTCCATCCCCGCCTGTCCGAAGCTCCGCTCTCTCCTTCCGCCGCTATTTTTAGCTCCATCTCCACCATCGATTAAGGGCAGCAGGAGCCCGGCCCCGGCCCCGCTGCTCCCTCCGGAGCCGGCAACGGGAATGGGAGGAGGGACCGGGACGGGATCAGGGATGGGAACGGGATGGGTCCATCCGGAGCTGGATGGTCCTCAGCAGCCCTGGGGACAGGGTGGAGCTGGGCACCGGGGCAGGGGGGGACAGGATCGAGCCCCCCATCAATGTGACCCCGGAACCCATATCCCTGCAGGGACCCCCCAAAAGCGCTCTGAAGGCGGGGGGGGGGGAAACATCAGCATCGTGTCACCCCACCACGTGCTGCCAACAGGCACCAGGATGGGGCTGAACCCCCCCCCCCGGGAAGGGGAAACTGAGGCAGGGCCGGGCCGGGGCCTCCCCAAGGCAGGGCCCTGCCGAGCCCCCCCATAGCCCGGCTGTGTGTGGGGTGGGATGTGGGTCCCTGCTCCTCGCACCCATCACCCAGCAGCACCCCCCGCTCCTGCCCTCACTTCTGGGGGGGTGGGGGGGCGCTGCAAATGAGCAGCCCCGGATGGTGCGTGGCCGCATCTGGTGTCTCTTGGGGGGTGGCCCACGGTCACCCCACGCTGCTGGCACATGGGGACCCCCATCACCCCCCCCCTAGCACCCTTGAGACCCCATTAAGCTTCACACACTGGTGATGGTGGGGACCTGCCAAGACCCCCCTCTTGTCCCCTGCAGCCCCCAGGGTTTGGGGGGGCAGAGAGAGGGATCGCAGTGCCCTGGGGGGGGTCTCTGTGTGTCCCCCCGGGCCAGGCCACCCCGTCCCGCGGCTCTTTTGGGTCCCCTCCAGTGGAACAAGAGCTGGAAGGACCCGGGGGGGGGGGCCGAAACCCAACACCCGGCCCGGGGCGTCGTACGGAGCCAGCACATGGCCCTGGCACGGCCGGTCCCCCCCCCGGCTCCCCGTGTCCTGCCCCCGCTCCCCGTGTCCCCCCGCACCCAGAGGTGCCACCGCCGCCCCGACACCGCGGTGATGCCCCCCCCCCCCCCCCGCCGCGCCGCTGCCGGTGCCTTCGCCGCGCCCTTCCCGTGCCCGCAGCCCCCCGCAGCCCCCCGGTCCCCGCAGCCTCCCGGTTCCCGCTGTCCTCCCCACCCCGGTCCCCTCCGGTCCCCGCTGTCCCCCCGCTGTCCCCCCCGCTGTCCCCCCGGTCCCTCCCAACCTGCTCGGCCGCCTCCGGGTCGAGGTGCGGCTCCAGCAGCGGCACCGTGAACTGGATCTTGCGGGGACTGTTGGGCTCCATCACGGGCGGCGGCGGCTCCGGTGGCTCCGGCGGGTCCCGGTGGCTCCGGCGGCTCCCGGTGGCTCCGGTGGGTCCCGGCCCGGCCCCGCCCCGGCCCCGGCCCCGCCCCGGCCCCTGGTCCCGGTGCACGGACGGACGGTGGGACCGGGGCGGGGACAGAGGCGGGGACACAAGGGATGGGCGCTGGGACCGTGCGGCGGGGCGCTGGGGTGGGCGCACGGCAAAGGGACGGACACACGGAGACGGGGATGGGCACACGGACACGGGGATGGACCCACGGACACGGGGATGGACTGACCCTGGACACAAGGACGGACACAAGGGTGCAAGGACGGACACACGGACAGCTCCTGGACACAGACACACGGACACGGGGACGGACACATGGACACAAGGACGGGCACAAGGACGGACAGATGGATAAGAGGACAGACACACAGACAGATCCTGAACACAAGGACGGACACATGGATGCAAGGACGGACACAAGGACGGATCCAGGGACAGACACATGGACATAGATCCCGGGACAAAGGGAGACACCCAGGGATGCAAGGATGGACTCTGGGATACAGGGACAGACACATGGACACAAGGACGGACACATGGGCAGGCCCTGGGATGGACAGACAGACAGAAGGACAGACCCACACATACGTGTACCACACATGTAACCCCCCACACGTGTACCCCACACATGTGTACCCCGGACATGTGTACCCACACATGTACCCCCCCCACGTGTACCCCGGACATGTGTACCCAGGACATGTGTACCCATACATGTACCCACACACATGTACCCAGCTCACCCCTGCGGGGACAGGAGGTGACAGGGACGGGCTGGTGGCTCTTGGGGTCCCCCCCCCCGCACCCCCTTGTCTGCCCTAATGAGGCTGTTAACTGCAGGACAAGGAGGGGGGAGCGTGGGGTGCCCCCCCCTCCAATGGATGGGTCCCAGTGGGGTGACACTGATTTGGTCCAGGAGGGGACATGGGTCAGGCCCATGTTGGTGGATGGACAGAGGGATGGGGGGGCCATGGGGGCACCCTAAAAAGACAGGGTGGGGGGGCATCACCCCGGACACACACACACACACACAAGGGGGGGGGTGTCTTCAGGGTGCCCCCCCCACACCCTGGGCCTCCTGAATGGGGCTGCACCCCATAAGCACCATGCACCCCATATCCCATGGACATCCTCCCCTCAGTATTTGGGTCGGGGGGGCAGAGTCTGGGGGGGGTGGGGGGCCGGGGGGGCCCCCCCACTGCTGCAGGAGCCATAAGTGCGTGTCCCATCACTTATTCATGCCGGGATCCAGGAGGAAGGAGCCGTTAAGTAGGTCAGGCAGGAATGTGGGAAGCGGTTGGGGCTGGTCCCGGATGCCCCCCGCCAGGCATGGAACAGGAGGTGGGGACCCCCCCAGCACCCATCAACACCCATCAGCACCCAGCAGCACCCAGCATCACGCAGGCAGGGTGCTGGGGGTCCAGGTAAGGGTGCTGTTGCAGTGGGGTGCTCCCCATAACCTGGCAGTGGGATCCCCCCAAAATGCCTCAAGACCCCCCCATGGTCGTATCCACATCCCTGATCCCATGGGATGCAGCCAATGTTCATTATGGATGCGTAAAGCACCACTGAAGAGATGCATCATGTCACTGGGGACCCCCCCACACCCTGATAGTGGGGGATCCCTAATCCCTGGGTTTGATCCTGCCCGGTCCTGGGCCTCTCCCCATAGGGATGCTCCATGTGGAGCCCCTGCTCCATCCCAAGCCCTGGTGACATCCCTTGGCCCTTAAACGTGGTGTCCCAGGGGTCCTTGGGGTGCTGGATGTGACCATGGAGCAGAGCGAGGCCTGGGAATGGAGCCGAATGAGGGGTGATGCTGAGCGGGACCGTGTCCATCCTTCCCATGGGATGTGCCGGGTGATTCCGGGTCACCCGCGTCCCCCCCCCGGCCAGCCTGGACGTGCTGAAGGAACAGTTAATTCAGGGCTTCACCCACAAACACTCCTGGGCTAAAAATATCCCCATTCCCGGAGATCCTTTGCCTTTTTTGACGGGATCGCGGCTGGCGCCGGGCTCCCGGCTCCGCTTCGGGCTCATCCCGGCTCCGCTTCGGGCTCATCCCGGCTCCGGGGGGATCCGGAGGCCCCCAGAAGGACCAGGGATGTCACCGTGATGTCCCCGCTGGAGGTGGGTGCTGCAGGGTCCTGCCTGATGGGTGGGATTTGGGATGAGATTCCATTGGGAAAGGCACCTCCATCGCTTGTCACCCGTCCAGGCTGGCCTGGCTGGGGGTGATAAAGCCACACGTGCCACCACCTGCCCGGGTGTCCCTTATCCTGCGGTGGCATCGGGGCCTGGAGCGGCGTTCCAGAGCCCGGGATGCTGGGATGGAAGGGGCTGAGCTGGAGGGGAGCCCAGGTGCTGAGTGAAGCACCCTCCTCACCCTCGTCTTCCTCCTCCTCATCCTGGTCCTTCTCCTCCTTGTCTTCCTCCTTGTCCTCCTCTTCCTCCTTCTCCTTCTCTTCCTCCTCCTTCTCTTCCTCCTCCTTGTCTTGCTCCTCATCATCCTCCTTGTCCTTTCTTCCTCCTCATCCTCATCCTCCTTCTCCTCTTCTCTTCTTCCTCCTTCTCCTCCTTGTCCTGCTCCTCATCCTCCTCCTTGTCCTTTCTTCCTCCTCATCCTCATCCTCCTTCTCCTCCTCCTCCTTGTCCTTTCTTCCTCCTCATCCTCATCCTCCTTCTCCTCCTCTCTTCTTCCTCCTTCTCCTCCTCCTTGTCCTTCTCCTTGTGCTCCTCCTCCTTTTCCTCCTTCTTTTCCTCCTCCTCCTCCTCCTTTTCCTCCTTCTCCTCCTCCTCCTTCTCTTCCTCCTCATCCTCCTCTTCCTCTTTCTCTTCCTTCTCCCTCCTCCTGCTGCTCCTCTTCCTCCTCCTTTTTCTCCTCCTCCTCCTCCTTTTCCTCCTTCTCCTTCTCCTCCTTCTCTTCCTCCTATCCTCCTCTTCCTCTTTCTCCTCCTTCTCCTCCTCCTCCTCACTGAGGAGACCCCAAGCCCTCGATACCCCCCGTTTGGAGCATCGCAGCCCCCGCTGGGTGCAGGACACCCCTCCAGCACTTTGCTCCCCGCTCGCCCATGCCAGGAGCACCCTGGGGTGGCTCCGGGCCGGCCCCGGCCCCCCCGGCCCGCGGCGGATGTGGGCCAACGCTTGAGGTTTGTCTCTTGACTTCTCTCCATTTCCTCCTCCAAGCACATGAGCTTCCTCCCTCCCCGCTGACGACAGGGGCCGCAGTGGGGCAGCTCATGGCCCCTCGCCCCACATAGGGCACCCCTCGGCCCTCCTGCCCCCCACACCGGTGAGCCCCAGAGGGGTTTGGGCTGGTTTTGTCCCATGGGCACAGGGAGGGCCTGAGGGATGTGGGGATGGAGGGTGGAAGAGCGGGAGGTGGATGGAGCCGGGGGGAAGTGACAGGGCCATGGGGGTGATGGGGAGAGAGGATTCCTGTACCCGGAGCAGATGGAAAAGGCTTTTGTGGGAGCAAAGGGAGGGTGAATGGAGTTGGGGATCAGAGGGGATGGGGTTGGGATGCTCCGGGATGCAGCAGGACATAGAGCCCCGGCTTGGAGCCCCCATCCGTGGTTCTGGGTGATCCCAGAGGATGTGGGAGCTCCACAGGGTGGTCCCAGCATCTCCTGGGGCTGTGGGTCCTGGGGATGGGGTGGGAAGCTGGACCAGGATGCTGGTGCTGCCGGGGGTGGCCTGGGCTGGGATGTTCCTCCTCCAGCAACGCTCATCCATGGGGAAGTGTGTCTGGAGCATATGGATGGCACAAGGAACCCATCCCTATGTCTGTGGGGGTCTGTCTGGGCTGGTGGGTCCTTGTTCCCAGGCAGAGGATGAGGGATGGGGAGTCCTCACCCATGGAGCTGAGGAGGAGCTGGATGCTGGGAGCCTGGAATGCTCCAGGAACTCCCTGGGGACACGGTGCCTTGCTCTGCTTTGGGGATGCAGGACAGGGATGGGGTGGGATGGGAAGGGATGGGGTGGGATATGATGGGATGGGAATCACCTCCCCAGTGGGGAAGGTCCAGGCCCAGCCTCGGTGCAGCTCATCCTTATCTCAGCCCCAGCAGCTCTTCCGCTCACTCCGGCAGCTCCATCCCATCCTCCTGCACCCCCCAATCCCATTGGCACCCAGAGCCCACCCTGTGGATCACCCTATGGTCCCACCCCATGGGCCCACCCCATTCCCGGCTCTCTTATCCCATAGGAACACCTCCTGCCATGGAGGGCACGTCCGTGCTCAGCCCCTCGTCGTGGGAGAGGCGCCGCGCGTGGGTCCGGCAGAGCCGGAGCTGGAGGAACTCGGTGCTGGAGCACGACGAGGTGGTCGCTGCCCCATGGGATGCCCCCGAGCTGCAGCCACCCCACATGGACCACGTCTTCCTCGAAGGTCAACAGCAGCCCATGGGGTGCCCATGGAATGGGGGTCCCCACGTGCTGGCTCAACTCATGGGTGTTTCTGTGTGTTCCCAACGCCAGGAAGCTCCTCCAGGAAGATCGAGACGTGGCTGCAGGAGTGTGGGTGAGCAATGGCTTTGCCATAGGAATTGTGGTGTCACCATGGCGGGGTGATGCTCACGCTTGGATCTTCATGGAAGTCACACCCAAGCAGGAACAGGGGTGCTGGTGGGATGGTGGCGTGTTGTAGATCATGGAATGATGGAATGGGTTTGGGATGAAGGGACCTTAAAGCTCATCCAGTTCCATCCTTCTGCCATGGGCAGGGACACCTCCCACTAGAGCAGGTTGCTCCAAGCCCCTGTGTCCAACCTGGCCTTGAACACTGCCAGGGATGGGGCAGCCACAGCTTCTCTGGGCACCCTGTGCCAGCGCCTCAGCACCCTCACAGGGAAGAGCTTCTGCCTCAGAGCTCATCTCAATCTCCCCTCTGGCAGGTTAAAGCCATTCCCCTTGGCCTGTCCCTCCATCCCTTGGCCAAAGCCCCTCTCCAGGTTTCCTGTTGGATTCTCCTCTGAGCATCCCACCAAGCCCATCTCCTTGTTCCCCATCCTTTGCATCCCGTTCCCTGCTGCCCATCCTGCTGCTCCCACATCTCCCATCCCACCTCCATCCCCCCGGCGCAAGGACAGGGTGACGTGACCAAGGTTTTGCTCTGGTTCAGGTCATCAGTTGAGGTCCAGCTGGAGGAGCCGGGCTTGCAGGGTCCCCACGGTACGTTGGCTTTGCCCCCATGGCTCTGATGGGGTGCTGCTGGTCCCTGTGCACCCCCAGAGCCCTTGGGTCCAGGGCAATGGTCCTGGAGGACCTTGGGACCCATCCCCAGCTCTGTGTGCCCCCACATCTCACAAGGCTTTGCTCTCTCAGTGTGTGGAAGCAATGGGACCAGCTTCGAGGATGACCTGACGCTGGGAGCTGAAGGTACCAACCACCCCCTTGATGTCCCCTCCTGTGTTGTCACTGTCACCCCATTGCCACCATCAGTAGCTTCTCCTCCAGGAGGGTTCTGGTGGGGTTGGGCTGTCCCCAAGCTCCCCCCAGGCTGTGTCCATGGGGTAGGACCTCTCCAAGGGTGCGAGTGTCCCCAAACACCCCCTCTCACCCTTCTCTGCCCCCTTTTCCAGCTCTTCTGCTACCAGGGAGCAACAAGGCCATGGTCAGGTGAGGTTTGGCGTCCTGTGTTAAGGCTGGTTGGGATTTGGGGGCACCAGCCCCATGCACCCCACCGGCATCACCCCCTTTGCTCATCCCCATCCTCATCCCACCACAGGGACAAGCGGCTCAGCCTGGGGCACAGCGTGGCCTCCAGCCTCACTACCAAGACCAGCTCCAGGTAGGACATGGGGGGGGTGCTCTGAGGGGTGTCTGGGGTCACCCCTTCACCATCCCCATCCCCATGGGGCTGAGCTGGGGCTGCCCCACAACCCCGCAGCATCTCCGAGGTCCTGGAGCGGTGGGAGGTGGATGCTGAGGAGATCCTCCACGACCTGGGCTTCGTGGGGAGCGAGCCGGGGACCGTGTCCCGTGTCCCCACACGCTTCTTCGCGGCTCCTTCCCGTGCCAAAGGCATCGACTTCCAGCTCTTCCTCAAGGCCCAAGTGCGGCGCATGGAGATGGAGGATCCCTGCTTGGTGCTGGCCAGTGAGTGACACCCGGTCCCCGCTCCCATGCGGGATCCACCGCGCTGATGGGCTTCGTTCCATTGGGAAAGATGCTCCCGTGCCTCAGTTTCTCCATCATTCCCATCTCCTCTTGTCTTTCCCAGGTCGCTTCCAGCAGGTCCAGGCTCTGGCTGCCATGGCCGATGCCTTCTTCTGCCTCTACTCCTACGTCTCACAGACCCCAGTGCAGCGCATCTCCCCCTCCTGCTGCTCCGGGGCTCATCCCGGCATTCCCAACATCCACATCCCGCCAGCCCAGTGTGGAACCCTCTCGCCCGTGGAGCGGCTGAAGAAGGCCGTGGCCACCATGTGCCTCTACACGTCCCCAAGGGCTGAGGACAACCCGCGGGGGTCCACGCCGGTGCCCCCCATCCAGCCCGGTGCCATGGGCAGGGTGGTGCAGGAGGTGCTGGAGCAATTCCGGTTCGATCCAAGTGATGTCCTGGAGGGATGGAGAAGGGACACGGACACGCAATGGGGAGCAATGGGGGGTCCCCCAGCGCCGCTGGCACGGGGTGTCCCTGTGTGTCCCCACCATGGTGCTGCATGGGGACACCAAGAGCCACCCCGTCCCCATGGCTGGGGGAGCGTGGACACCCCCGTGGTGGTGGCACATGGGGACAGGGATGCTCCGTGTCCTCCAGCATGGGAAGAGCATGGACCTGACACCGCTGCCATGTGGGATTGTGCCACCTTGTCCCCAGCGCTGGCTCCCCACGGCAGCAAAGTGTGGGTCACCCCCCAGCACCCATTGGTCAAGGGGGACTCTGGCTTCGGCTCTGGCTCCTGTGGGACCTCCTTGGGGTGGAAGGCCGGGTCCCATGGGTGCCACACGGGTGCCACCCCACACCCAGACACACCAAGAGCTGGTGGCCATGGGGCTTGGAGCAGGAGCCAGCACCGAGGGGACCCAAGGGACACAGGGCTGCACCCGCCACCCCAGCGTCCCACCGTGGACTCCTTCGAGATGGAGGAGGTGAGGAGCGGTACCAGGGCGATGGGGTGATACAGGGTGATGGGGCGATACAGGGTGATGGGGCGATACCAGGGTGATGGAGCGGTACCAGGGTGATGGAGCGATAGCAGGGTGATGGGGTGATATGGGGTGATGGGGCGATAGCAGGGTGATGGGGCGACACAGGGTGATGGGGTGATACAGGGTGATGGGGTAATACAGGATGATGGAGCAATACCAGGGTTATGGGGTGACACCGGGGTGATGGGGTGATACGGGGTGATGGGGTGATACAGGGTGATGGGGCGATACCAGGGTGATGGAGTAATACAGGATGATGGGGTGACACAGGGTGATGGGGTGATACCAGGATGATGGAGGGATACAGGGTGATGGGATGATACAGGGTGATGGAGGGATACAGGGTGATGGAGCAATACCAGGGTGATGTGGTGATACCGGGGTGATACCGGGGTGATACAGGGTTATGGGGCGAAACCAGGGTGCTGGGTGCTGGGACCGGGGGGCAGCAGCACAAGGGGGGTCCCTTTGGCTGCTGGGAAGGCGCCGGAGCAGGAAATATCCCTGGAGCATTCCCAGGCTTTTCGGGTTTGGATGATTTAGAGCTTGGAACGGAGCCTGGCGCAGGGGGCGGCTGGGTCATGGGCTCCCATGTGCGCACACGCCTTGCACACGCATGCAGAGGGACGCAGTGATTCGCACACGCGTGTGCGCTGACACGCTCACCCTATGCAGCTCCTCACCCATCCTGCTGCAGGTGCTGAGCGCCAGCGAGGAGGAGGATGAGGATGATGATGGTGATGATGGTGATGCCCACAAGGAACCCATCCGGTCCCTCCATCCCTCCGCTGCCATCCGCAGAAGTAAGTTAAGGGGGGGCAGCGCATGTCCCCACGTGTCCCCACATGTCCCCACATGTGTCCCCACACGTGTCCCCACGCATGTCCCATGTCCAGGTTTCATGCTCCACGCCAGCAGCGGGCACTCGGACAGCAGCGGCTTCATGGAGGAGCCGGTGCTGGGGCTCAGCACCCACCCCAGGGCCTGAGGCCACCCGGGGGGACCCACGTGTGTCCCTGCGCCACAGGAGCCAGCGGGACCCAGAGACAGCGACCAGCCGTGTGCTGAGTGTACACGTGTGTGCACGTGTGTGTGTGTGCACGTGTGTGTGTGTGCACGTGTGTGTGCACATGTGTGTGGGTGTACACGTGTGTGTGTGTGTGTGCACGTGCACACCATGTTGTACACACACACAACACAACACGTGCACCCAAATTTGCACACACAACGTGCACACACACACACACACGTGCACACACACACACGTGCACACACGTGTACACTCAGCACCACGGCTGGTCGCTGTCTCTGGGTCCCGCTGCTCCTGTGGCGCAGGGACACACGTGGGTCCCCCCGGGTGGCCTCAGGCCCTGGGGTGGGGTGCTGAGCCCCAGCACCGGCTCCTCATGAAGCCGCTGCTGTCCGAGTGCCCGCTGCTGGCTGGAGCATGAAACCTGGACATGGGACATGCGTGGGGACACGTGTGGGGACACATGTGGGGAACATGGGGGGACACGTGGGGACATGCGCTGCCCCCCCTTAACTTACTTCTGCGGATGGCAGCGGAGGGATGAGGGACCGGATGGGTTCCTTGTGGGCATCACCATCATCACCATCATCATCCTCATCCTCCTCCTCGCTGGCGCTCAGCACCTGCAGCAGGATGGGTGAGGAGCTGCATAGGGTGAGCGTGTCAGCGCACACGCGTGTGCGAATCACTGCGTCCCTCTGCATGCGTGTGCAAGGCGTGTGCGCACATGGGAGCCCATGACCCAGCCGCCCCCTGCGCCAGGCTCCGTTCCAAGCTCTAAATCATCCAAACCCGAAAAGCCTGGGAATGCTCCAGGGATATTTCCTGCTCCGGCGCCTTCCCAGCAGCCAAAGGGACCCCCCTTGTGCTGCTGCCCCCCGGTCCCAGCACCCAGCACCCTGGTTTCGCCCCATAACCCTGTATCACCCCGGTATCACCCCGGTATCACCACATCACCCTGGTATTGCTCCATCACCCTGTATCCCTCCATCACCCTGTATCATCCCATCACCCTGTATCCCTCCATCATCCTGGTATCACCCCATCACCCTGTGTCACCCCATCATCCTGTATTACTCCATCACCCTGGTATCGCCCCATCACCCTGTATCACCCCATCACCCCGTATCACCCCATCACCCCGGTGTCACCCCATAACCCTGGTATTGCTCCATCATCCTGTATCACCCCATCACCCTGTGTCGCCCCATCACCCTGGTATCGCCCCATCATCCTGTATCCCTCCATCACCCTGGTATCACCCCATCACATGTATCACCACATCACCCTGGTATCCCTCCATCACCCTGTGTCACCCCATCACCCTGTATACCTCCATCACCCTGTATCACCCCATCGCCCTGGTATTACCCCATCACCCTGGTACCACTCCTCACCTCCTCCATCTCAAAGGAGTCCACGGTGGGACGCTGGGGTGGCGGGTGCAGCCCTGTGTCCCTTGGGTCCCCTCGGTGCTGGCTCCTGCTCCAAGCCCCATGGCCACCAGCTCTTGGTGTGTCTGGGTGTGGGGTGGCACCCATGTGGCACCCATGGGACCCGGCCTTCCACCCCAAGGAGGTCCCACAGGAGCCAGAGCCGAAGCCAGAGTCCCCCTTGACCAATGGGTGCTGGGGGGTGACCCACACTTTGCTGCCGTGGGGAGCCAGCGCTGGGGACAAGGTGGCACAATCCCACATGGCAGCGGTGTCAGGTCCATGCTCTTCCCATGCTGGAGGACATGGAGCATCCCTGTCCCCATGTGCCACCACCACGGGGGTGTCCACGCTCCCCCAGCCATGGGACGGGGTGGCTCTTGGTGTCCCCATGCAGCACCATGGTGGGGACCACAGGGACACCCCGTGCCAGCGGCGCTGGGGGACCCCCCATTGCTCCCCATTGCGTGTCCGTTGTCCCTTCTCCATCCCTCCAGGACATCACTTGGATCGAACCGGAATTGCTCCAGCACCTCCTGCACCACCCTGCCCATGGCACCGGGCTGGATGGGGGGCACCGGCGTGGACCCCGCGGGTTGTCCTCAGCCCTTGGGGACGTGTAGAGGCACATGGTGGCCACGGCCTTCTTCAGCCGCTCCACGGGCGAGAGGGTTCCACACTGGGCTGGCGGGATGTGGATGTTGGAATGCCGGGATGAGCCCCGGAGCAGCAGGAGGGGGAGATGCGCTGCACTGGGGTCTGTGAGACGTAGGAGTAGAGGCAGAAGAAGGCATCGGCCATGGCAGCCAGAGCCTGGACCTGCTGGAAGCGACCTGGGAAAGACAAGAGGAGATGGGAATGATGGAGAAACTGAGGCACGGGAGCATCTTTCCCAATGGAACGAAGCCCATCAGCGCGGTGGATCCCGCATGGGAGCGGGGAACCGGGTGTCACTCACTGGCCAGCACCAAGCAGGGATCCCTCCATCTCCATGCGCCGCACTTGGGCCTTGAGGAAGAGCTGGAAGTCGATGCCTTTGGCACGGGAAGGAGCCGCGAAGAGCGTGTGGGGACACGGGACACGGTCCCCGGCTCGCTCCCCACGAAGCCCAGGTCGTGGAGGATCTCCTCAGCATCCACCTCCCACCGCTCCAGGACCTCGGAGATGCTGCGGGGTTGTGGGGCAGCCCCAGCTCAGCCCATGGGGATGGGGATGGTGAGGGGTGACCCAGACACCCTCAGAGCACCCCCATGTCCTACTGGAGCTGGTCTTGGTAGTGAGGCTGGAGGCCACGCTGTGCCCAGGCTGAGCCGCTTGTCTGTGGTGGGATGAGGATGGGGATGAGCAAAGGGGGTGATGCCGGTGGGGTGCATGGGCTGGTGCCCCAAATCCCAACCAGCCTTAACACAGGACGCCAAACCTCACTGACATGGCTTGTTGCTCCTGGTAGCAGAAGAGCTGGAAAGGGGGCAGAGAAGGGTGAGAGGGGTGTTTGGGGACACTCGCACCTTTGGAGAGGTCCTACCCATGGACACAGCTGGGGGGAGCTTGGGGACAGCCAACCCACAGAACCCTCCTGGAGGAGAAGCTACTGATGGTGGCAATGGGTGACAGTGACAACACAGGAGGGGACATCAAGGGGGTGGTTGGTACTTCAGCTCCCAGCGTCAGGTCATCCTCGAAGCTGGTCCCATTGCTTCCACACACTGAGAGAGCAAAGCCTTGTGAGATGTGGGGGCACACAGAGCTGGGGATGGGTCCCAAGGTCCCAGGACCATTGCCTGGACCCAAGGGCTCTGGGGTGCACAGGGACCAGCAAGCACCCATCAGAGCCATGGGGCAAAGCCAACGTACGTGGGGACCCTGCAAGCCCGGCTCCTCCAGCTGGACTCAACTGATGACTGAACCAAGAGCAAAACTTGGTCACGTCACCTGTCCTTGCGCCGGGGGGATGGAGGTGGGATGGGAGATGTGGGAGCAGCAGGATGGGGCAGCAGGGAACGGGATTGCAAAGGATGGGGAAAAGGAGATGGGCTTGGTGGGATGCTCAGAGGAGAATCCAACAGGAAACCTGGGGGGAGAGGGCTTTGCCAAGGGATGGAGGGACAGGCCAAGGGGAATGGCTTTAACCTGCCAGAGGGGAGATGAGATGAGCTCTGAGGCAGAAGCTCTTCCCTGTGAGGGTGCTGAGGCGCTGGCACAGGGTGCCCAGAGAAGCTGTGGGCTGCCCCATCCCTGCAGTGTTCAAGGCCAGGTTGGACACAGGGCTGGAGCAACCTGCTCTAGTGGGAGGTGTCCCTGCCCATGGCAGAAGGTGGAACTGGATGAGCTTTAAGGTCCTTCATCCCAAACCCATTCATCATTCCATGATCTACAACACGCCACCATCCACCAGCACCCCTGTTCTGCTTGGGTGTGACTTCATGAAGATCCAAGCGTGAGCATCACCCCGCCATGGTGAACACAATTCCTATGGCAAAGCCATTGCTCACCGCACACTCCTGCAGCCACGTCTCGATCTTCCTGGAGGAGCTTCCTGGCGTTGGGAACACACAGAAACACCCATGAGTTGAGCCAGCACGTGGGGACGCCCCATTCACATGGGCACCCATGGGCTGCTGTTGACCTTCGAGGAAGACTGGTCCATGTGGGGTGGCTGCAGCTCGGGCATCCATGGGGCAGCGACCACCTCGTCGTGCTCCAGCACGAGTTCTCCAGCTCGGCTCTGCCGGACCCACGCGCGGCGCCTCTCCGACGACGAGGGCTGAGCACGGACGTGCCTCCATGGCAGGAGGTGTTCCTATGGGATAAGAGAGCCGGGAATGGGGTGGGCCCATGGGGTGGGACCATAGGGTGATCCACAGGGTGGGCTCTGGGTGCCAATGGGATTGGGGGGTGCGGAGGATGGGATGGAGCTGCCGGAGTGAGCGGAAGAGCTGCTGGGGCTGAGATAAGGATGAGCTGCACCGAGGCTGGCCTGGACCTTCCCACTGGGGAGGTGATTCCATCCATCATATCACCCCTCCTTCCCATCCCACCCATCCTGTCCTGCATCCCAAAGCAGAGCAAGGCACGTGTCCCCAGGGAGTTCCTGGAGCATTCAGTCCCAGCATCAGCTTCCTCCTCAGTCCATGGGTGAGGACTCCCATCCCTCATCTCTGCCTGGGAACAAGGACCCCACCAGCCCAGACAGACCCCACAGACATAGGGATGGGTTCTTGTGCATCATATGCTCCAGACACACTTCCCATGGATGAGCGTTGCTGGAGGAGGAACATCCCAGCCCAGGCCACCCGGCAGCACCAGCATCCTGGTCCAGCTTCCACCATCCAGGACCACAGCCCAGGAGATGCTGGGACACCCTGTGGAGCTCCACATCTCTGGGATCACCCAGAACCACGGATGGGGGCTCCAAGCCGGGGCTCATGTCCTGCTGCATCGGAGCATCCCAACCCATCCCTCTGTCCCCAACCATTCACCTCCTTTGCTCCCAAAAGCTTTT